>NW_015173773.1:169409-172179 GCF_001447785.1 Gekko japonicus
CGCCCGCCCCATTACGCCCAGTGCCCAAAGGCCCAGGGGGGGGGAGAGATTGGGGGGGGCGATGTTGATCAATGTTGTGAGGTCACTTTCAAGTTTCTCTGGATGCCACAACTCTCGGAGGAGCCACAGAGTTTTGGAGACTTCATAAGAACATTAGAAGATCTTGCTAGTGGTCCATCTAGTCCAATACATTTTTTCTCACAGTGGTCAAACAAAAAAGGCATAGGGGCTGATTTCTTCCCCCGTTGCTGCCTACCAGCACTGATATTCAGAGCTCTGCCGATGGATTCAGAGGCTAGCCCTGTTGGTCTGCAGAAAAAACAGCTAGATTCAAGTCCAGTAACACCTGAGAGACCAAGGGTGCGTTCAGACAGGCAGCTAATCCAGATCTTTTTTATCCGGTCTTGCATGACCAGACAACTCCCCTTACCACGTGCATACTCCGCAGTGGATTGCCTAGACGGTGTCCACCTGAAGGAGCCATGCGGTCGGTTTTTTAAAAATATATATATATATATATCTGTGCATGCGCATCTGCGCCTCAACTGCATGTGCCGTTTGTGCATGTGCAACTGCACCTTAAAGCACTGCCAGTAGTACCTCCCTCTAGGTACCATTTCAATTAACACAGTTCATAAATTTCATGGGCCATTCAGAAATATGAAATTGTCCGGAACGTTTGAGCGGAGCTCTGCGGCTGTCATGCGTTTACGCATTTATGTGCATATCGCTGAGAATTTTTTGAAAGGGTGGCTGTTCAGGATGGTCTGGAGCAGAGCATCCCGATGGGCTGATTGTGCGCTGGAACGATCAGACAGAGGAAAGTCCAACATTGGCCCATCGGCCATCAAAAATACCAGATTTTCACTGGTATCTTTTAAGTACAGCTCCCTGGCGGGGCTAAATGGACTGATCACAGAAGCGACACCTTCTGTGGGGAGAGGAAGGGAAGGTGCTTGTAAACTGTTTTGAGGCCACGGTCAAGTGTGCCAGTTGAAGCTTAGGGGAAGCAAGGCTATTTCCTCCGGAGGAATTTGACACGCAGTTGCGGGATCACACATCCTTTTGTTGCTGCGGGTGCAGCCCGTCACTGTGTGATCAGACACAAATGCGGGTGAGTCAGGTTTTTTTTGGCTGTTTGTTTCCCATGTGCATAAACGAGGAATTGCACCTCTGCACTGAGTGCCCCCTATGGGGTATGTAATGATGCGCATACTGTGAAGAGGTGGGGGGGGGATGGCTGGGATGGCATGATCAGAACATCCCAACAGCATGAGAGCATGCTTACGTGAACAGACAGGGGAAAGTCCGTCGGAACCCAGACTTTCCCCAGTGTCTTTTAACTCCACTTCTGTGGTGGAGCAGCAAGGGTTGCTGACAACTGCGGGACACTTCCCAGATGTTGCTGTCTGATCGCTCCCTTTAGATCCATCAGGCATTTGCACCCATGTCGGATGTGCGCATGTGATCGCAGCCTGAGACTCCTTAGGGTAGAGAAAAGTGAGCTATAAAAACCAACTCTTCTTCTTCTGTCGCCTCACCAGTAAAAGGTATATAGCCTGAAAAATGTAAATTAATATGTTCAGATAGCTCAAGATGGGTAGCCATATTAGTCTGTCTGTAGCAGCGGAAAAGAGTCCAATAACACCTTAAAGACTAACAAAAAGTTTGGTAGAGTATAAGCTTTCATGAGTCACTGCTCACTTCTTCAGATACAGCTAGAATGTGAGTCCATCTGTATCTGTCCTATATATTGAAAAATGGACTCACATTCTAGCTGTATCTGAAGAAGTAAGCAGTGACTCATAAAAGCTAAAACCCTACCACAAATTGTGTTGATCTTTAAGGTGCTACTGCACTCTTACTCTTTCCTACTGCTATGTTCAAACACTAAGTGTAAAACCTTTCTACGACACATCTGGCTACCCCTGACCTTTTGATGCTGTGTGTTCTAAAACATTATGACGGAAGAAAAAGGTGACTTTTCTCCTTGAAGGAAAAGAACATCATCAAAATGAACATTTGTGGTTATGTTTCTTCAGGGTCCAGATCTACTGCCAACATTTGAACAAACTCGGTGGTAACACTGCTGTTCCCCACCCCACCCCACCCCGCCCCAATGTATTCCATAGGCTGAGGTTAGAAAACTACCCCAATGGCAAAATGCATAGATTTTCCTGGGGTGCTTTTTTGTTTACAAAAAGCAAATGGTACATGGTAATTGGCTGTACTTTGGAGACATTGTTCACTACAGTACAGGTGATGGTGTCATAAAAGCAAAACGTTCCAGACCCACTTTTCTCTGCATTCTGCCAAAAAAGGACAGCCAGGATATTAAAATATCCCACTTGAGGGCTAGCAAAGACCAAAAATATTTGGAAAGGAAGACCCATGGTTATTTATATTAAGATTTATTTAGAGGCAAGTCAATCCCAAAGGCAAACATATATTCAAATATTTCTTTTTGATTTATTATATTATAGCATCTTTGTACAGTTAAAATGCAAATAGAAGCATGAAATGCCCATATTCTGTGTGTTAACCTTACAGATTTTTGGCTCAAACTTTGAACAGAGTTTAAGACCAAATTCAAGAAGAAAATTAACACCTCAGTATGTTGTTGTTTTTTACAAGATCACATAGGAAGTCTTTATTTCCACTAGGGGTGAGAATTTGGCAATAGCCAAACTGAAAAAAAATACCTGAAAAATACCTTGTCGTTATTTTTCGGGTATTGCATAAGCTACTGTGGAGAAACTCAGGGAGGGTA
>NW_015173773.1:172321-184014 GCF_001447785.1 Gekko japonicus
CGAAAGAGGCATGTTTTCATGCCTGCTCTTCACTTTCCTAGCTGACCGCAACTTCCCTTGTCGATTTCACCAACAGCTGACTGGTTGGGAGTGAAATTGACAAAGAAATCTGCAAGGGCTACTAGAGGGAAAGAAGGCATTTTAACATGCCTCCTTTCCCTCTCGCGGGGTATATCAGACCTGAATATTTTCGGCAATACTGAATATTTCCCCAGTCTGAATACTTTACTGGTATTGGGCTGGGGAAATTCAGCATTTACCTGTTTTCTTCGAGTCTGATTTACCTGAAGCTGAAAAATACCAGTGTTTGGGGTTTTTTGCGCACCTCTAATTTCCACAGAGAAAATTAGAATGCCTAGACCCAAATCTTCCTCTGGTACCATAACAAGGGGTAGGAGTATCTGTCCTTTCCTCACACAACTAGTTTTTTTGAACCATAGAAGCAGAAAAAACTTTTAAAAGCCTTAGTCTAGAAGCCCAGTCTAGCCCCAGCCTAAGAGGAAGCAGTACTATACTTTCATTGAAACTCTCTACAGGCCAGCTTATCCAATCCAGATGATATTGCATGATATGAGAGCAGGCAACTCAAGCAACTGGGAAAGACTGAAGGTCAAAGAAGACGGGGACGGCAAAGGATGAGATGGTTAGACAGTGTCATAGATGCAAAGAACATGAAATTGAGCAAACTTCAGTGGAAGACAGGAAGGCCTGGCGTGATCTGGTCCATGGGGTCGCAAAGAGTCAGACTCGACTGTGCGACTGAACAACAACAACTCAAGCAAGTGAGCCAAGTTCCAATGAAATATGGGGCAACACAAGCCTGACTTTAGGGTTGCCAGATCTGGGTTGGGAAATACCTGGAGATTTGGTGGGTGGAGCCTGAGGAGGGCAGAGTTTGGGGAGGGGAGGGGTTTCAATGGGGTATAATGCCATAAAGCCCACCTTTCAAAATGGCAATTTTTCCTGATGAATTGATCTGTCTCCAGCCACCACCTGGAGGTTGGGAACCATACTGTAGACATGTCTATAAAGTATCTAGGAGATGAATGGAACACATGCCAATGACTATGTTTCTTGGAAGCCTTAGTCATACAACAGCTTTACGATAAAAGTGACAACTGAGAAGAGGAAAGCAGAGTGGCAACAGGAAGACATACGTAATCTTCAGTTCTTCAGTCATCTTTATTGGCCACATAGCACATACAATTTCCCCCCATTCCTTTTTTTAAGGGATCTGTTAATGAAAACAAGAATACCCTGACAGAGTCAGTAGTGTCAGCAGCAACACAGCAGACCATGAAACTAGAGGGGAGGAGGGGGAAAAAACCTTTATCCTCTAAAACCTCCCCACCAAAATCTGCCCTACCTCAGCAGTTATCAGTTCCTCTGCCTTATTGTCCTGCTAGAATGGAAATAGTGAGGCTTTTGCTCTCCCTCACTTGATGACAGGGATGACAATGTCAACTGACGCCAGTTTTTATAAGCCTAAAAAAGCTGCCCTGGGGTAAGCAGCAGTGAGACCAATCAGATTCAGCATTTCATATTTCCTGCTTCAGAAAGGATAAGGACAGACAAACACACAGAGAGAGTTAAAATTAGACTCTGCTGCCACAGACAAGTAGGGAATACACCCAGGATAGAAAGCAAAAAAGAAAAAGAAGTTTTCAAATGAGGGACAAATGGATTGATTCTAAATGACATTTCCCAATGTCAAAATGAAGAATTCTGGTAACGCTATACTGATAGACATACATATATAACAGCAATTGCCTGCTGTGCCTCACAGCTATATCAACTCCCTAAATCATTCAGTGAGAGTGGTCTGTTCTTGGGCTCCTCATTCTAATTGCTTTGCACCCACTTCAGCCAATTTTTCTCTTCTTCCAGGGGTTGCATTCATGTTCGCTACATTCTTCAGTTTTCCGGCAGTGTTTCCAGCGTTTTTTTGAGAAATTGCAAATCTTTCCCTTTTTTATGCCTTTCGCCCGCCAGCAGCTTTCCCACACACACTCCCTCCCCATCCGTTTGCTTGGATATTCAATTGAAAGAATCATTTCACTGTTTCCCAGAATCTTGCGTGCAAAGTGTGACTCGGAGAGATTTACAGTAGCCTCAGATTGGTGTGAGCTTTAAATCACCCCCCTGCTAGCAAGCAAAATGGAAAAGGAAGGTTCTCGCTATTGACTTTTGAAGAGTTCCAGATTTTCACTGCTGTAGCCTGAGGTAGAACATGGCCCATTTCCCCCCTAGATCTTCCCCCCTAATTATTATTTAGGCCAAATCTATACTGGATTCTAAAGTCTTCCAAAGTTTCAACCCACCGTGGCATCACCATTTTAAAGCCTGATATATGAGACATTTTGTAATTGGTTGTAGATACCAATGTACAAGATACTACACTTATGAGAGTGTATGCTACTGCATATGTTGAGAAATTTGCCACTTGTTCTCTGAAATTAATTGGACAAATTGAGCTTTTTATATGCTAAGACTGTATATTACTGAAGCTGTAACTTGGGAGTTTCTAGACACTCTCTCACTTAGGCTGTCTCTGGCAATGTATAATATTAGCTAAGAAATGGGTCAGACCATTCACCTTGCTCCATGGAAGGGGAAGAAAAATCTGCAGAAATCAACTCTTTGCTCCTTGCTTTCAAATTAAAAAAAAACAACCCTATGTGTCTATACAGACATTGTTTTGTGTGTATTAAAAACATATTTCAATATTTATACTATAGTAAACAAATGTCATCCCAACTTTATACAGTAATAAGATCATTGGAAGGGAATAATGAAATCAGCTCCTAATTTTGAAAGGCAGATATTTGTCCCATTCTGCTTTATTCCCCCCCCCCCACATTGAGGACTGAAAGCTGAAAACAAGTCCTTGCATTCATGCTGTACATTTGGCTTCAGCTCACCCGTTCCAGATTGTTCAGTTCCAGCCCAGATCATGGATGGTCAATCAGCTCTGATCAGGAGTTCCAGCTAGGATTCATTTCACAGACTGAAAAGGCTTTGGGGATGTTTCATGATTCTTCCTGCAGCGTTTGTTTTGAATAGGGGCAAACAAAATGGGGGCTGTATGATCATGCTTCTGCAGGGCAATCTCAACTATCTGGGGTGGAAGACAGGATATTCTAAAGGATACTCCCTCTCCAAGCTAGTGTTTAGAATATTTTAGTTAAGTTTCTGTTTTAGTAAAGCTTCCGGTTAAGTTTCTGCTTTAGTAAGCTACTTAGGCCCCGTTCACATGGAGGATTTGCCACGCTAAAGGCACGAATGGTAGGCGGAGTTTTGGTGCGCGATCACACCGCAATATCTGGGAAGCGTAGTGCACCTGTAGCCAACCCATGGCATCCCACTGAAGATGCGCAGTAAAAAAAATACCTCAGAAAGCGCAGTAGTATCCGGAAAACGCACGGCAGGAGCGGGCGTCTGATTGCGGGAGCACTAGTATCCCGTGGCTTCCGGCACCCGGCCCACTCCCCAACTCCTAACCTCTGGCGCTGGCACCAACGGTGCCCCATCGAAGGTCAGGAGTGGGATTTCTACCCCTGGTCCACCCTGACTCAGGCACAGGACCTTCATCTTCATCAGATTCAATTTCAGTCGGCTCAATCTAAGCCATCCAGCCACGGCTTGTAACGCCCAGTCCAGATCTTCTGGTCTGGAGCCAGACTGACCGCCCAACATTAGATAGAGCTGGGTGTCATCTGCATACTGATGACATCCCAGCTCAAAGCTCTGGGCAATCTGGGCAAGGGAGCCCATATAGATGTTGGGGAAAGCACCGCCCCTTGAGGCACGCCACACTCTAGTGGGTATCTCTGGGAGAGCTGTTCCCCTAATGCCACCCTTTGTCCCCGACCATGGAGAAAGGAGGCAAGCCATTGCAGGGCAAACCCCTGAACTCCTATGTCGGTGAGGCAGTGGATCAGTAACTGATGGTCAACCTTGTCGAATGCTTCTGACAGGTCCAACAACAACAGTACTGCCGAACCGCCCTGATCCAGATGCCTCCAGAGATCGTTCGTGAGGGCAACCAGTGCTGTGTCCGTCCCATGTCCTGGGTGAAAATCGGACTGGAAGGGAGCTAAAATGCTGAAATCCTTGAGCCTGATGAAATGCTTGCCTTCATCCAAGTTAAAATTACTATAAATTCATTCCCACTGAAACAGTGGAATGGGATTTAGTGCTGGTTCAAACAGGATAATAGGGAACTGGGAACATCTGAGCCAGCTGAACCATACCTACAGCTAAGCATCTGTCCCTTTCTTTTTTGCAGGTAATATAAACCTGGGATTGTCATGTCAGTCTGGTCCTCTGTGGTCCTAAATTCCATGCATCTTGAAGGTAACTTCCTACTTCATATCCCATCATTATTTATCTAGATTAATGACGAATGACCTCACCTTAAGTACCCCATCTTCAAGCGAAGTTTGGATAGCAAGGACACAAAGGATAACTGTAGCTGACCATTTGCCAGTAGCTACATGACAAACTGCTTCTCTTAATGCGTTCTTATACTTTAAAGAGTTTTTTAAAAGTTTTGCTCTTAGTTGGAAATGTGTATAAAATTCTATGCACCAGGTGATTAGGTACTGTAGGCAACCAGCATCCACTAATTTACACGTTCATTGCAGAGAGCATATATGAGATAAATGTGAGCCCACAACCATCTATAGAAGGATGCTTGGTGGCTGGCACAAAGCTGTGAAATTCCCACCATGACTAAGCTGTAGCTGGAGCATTTTGTGGGACATTGGCCAGGATTAAGCTTTTAAGTATATTTTAAAAAATGCCAGGCACTGGGCTAGAGAAAAGTCAAATGTGGATATATTCCTTTGAAGTCAGTCAGAATGAGTCTTCTGCCCTTGATCCTTTTCAGTCAAGCTTCAGCCTTGATATAAGAAAAAGACAGCTCTAGTTGCATTGGTCACCCATTGCTGGTGGGAAAAGTGGGTATCCTCTCTATTGATTTTGCTAGACCTGTCAGCAGCCTTTGGTACTATACGCCATCTAGAGATGCTGTGAATTTCATCACAGACCGCTTTAGCAGGTGAACATTCTGGTCCCACAACTATGATCACTTGTGAGCTGAGCCTCAGATATATTTGGTCTGTTGTGAAACTTACATATAATGATAGCTACATATAAAATTCCCAGTGGAGCACACAGTGGCTCTGAAGGGCCCTTTCATGTCAGGACACTGTTGTAGGAAGGCTGAGAACCTTCTCCACCTGTGCTAGGATCCCAATCAGAATCCAGCCTCTTCATGCCCAGGAAGCACCGAATTCCTACTTTACATGTGATCCAAATTCCTCATGGCAGACTTAGTGACTTTATATCAGGGGAATCACCCGTTGGATAAGCTTGACCTCTAAGCAGAAGGTTGGACCACTGGCTTCTCTCGATCCCTTCTAACACTTAGACACTCCCAAACTTTTTCAGATCTGGAGACACTAACTGAATTTGCCTTTCATTTAAAACACCTGCTCAAATGTAACAACAAGGCATTATTAGATTTTGAACTTGCCATATTATTCTTGCTCTGTGGCTCCATTAAGCCCCAAGATCTATTTCACTTTCCTTTTGCTTTAAAATTGAGAATTTCAAAAAGTAATTCTGGAAGTGGACCCTAGAGGTCTCAAGTGGGCAGTCAGAAGACTGAAAGTAAATTGGTTTGGACCGACCCAATGACTAAATCTTTTAGACAGAAACAGAAGGAATGTAGTTGCAACAGAACAGAATGGTGTAACAAATTTCTGGTTTTGAGGGGACAGCGGACAGGCAACGTAAAAGGATAATGCCAGAACTGGTACTCTGTCACATCAAGATTCCTTTTTGCACTGTGTTCCATCAGTGAACATACCTGTCTACTCTGTTTATCTTTGGAGTTTCTGCTGTGGATGCCCCTGCCATCTGAGGCCAGATAGGTGGCAACCCGAGAAAGGGCCTTCTTGGGTATGGTGCCAAAACTTTGGAACTCCCTCCCCATGGAGATTTGTCTGTCTCCCTCTACCTTTGTCTTCCACCAGTAGGTGAAGACGTCTTCATTTTGTTTGGTATACCCCCAATAACTATTATTGGCCCTCCTCCCTTTATTTTAAATGCTGTTTTAATGTTGACATGTTTTAATGTTTTATGTTCACCACCTTGGGGACCCTATTTGGGTGGAAAGGTGTCATAGAAATGTTAACAGCAACAACAGCAACAACAACAGCAACAATAATTCTCAACAATGCAGGCCTAGGATACCAGCTGTCAGAGACAGGCCCAATGATTTCACACTTGTTGTATATGGATGACTTGAAAATGTATGGAAAGTCATAATCAGAGGTTGATGTTTTATGTCTGAATATGCATCAAAGGTATGGCAATGGAATTTGGCCTTGACAGGTGTGCAGCATTAGCAATGAATAGAGGAAGGATCATTGAACATGGGGAAATCAAGATGCCAAACAACAATAACATCAAAACACTGGGCTTTAAAGAAAATTACAAATATCTTGGAATTTTGGAAGCTGACAACATCAAACATTCCTTGTTAAGAAGAATACAACCAAGAAGTATTACCAAAGAGTTAAAGCAATATCGCAAACAAAATTAAATGGAGGCAACACGGTAAAGGCAATTAACATATGGGCAGTCCCAGTTCTAAGATACACATTATTGATTAGAAACAAGCCAAATTAGAAGGATTAGATCACAAAACTCACAAGATAATGACAATTTATCACTCACTACACTTCAGAAGTGATGTTGATCATCTTTACTTACCAAGAAAATTAGGCGGAAGAGGTCTCCTGAAAGTTAAGCAAGAAGTTGAAGAAGAAAAATGAGTACTGAATGACTACACCAAGAAAAGCAAACTGCTCACTTGATCTCCATAGACTTAAAGTAAACACGAGATGGTATCTTACCCCTCAAACATTATCACGAATATCTACACAGTACTCATCGTTATGTTGGAAGGGCTGCGGACAAACCGGCACGTTTGCACACTGCTGGTGGCTATGTGATGAGATCCGCCCCTTCTGGTTGGAAGTCCTCATGCAGACAGATAAAACACCTGGAGCATAATGCTTCCAATATCACAATTGTAGAAATAATGAGAAATGGGGTTTGGATCATTCAAGCCCCACTAGGGGTCACCAGAAGTCAACCATGACTTCCAGATACACACACAATAGTCACCAGAAGAAAAAGAAAGAAATGGGGTTTGGATCATGGACATTGCAATCCCAGGAGACAGCAGAATAGAAAAGAAAGAACAGGAGAAGATCACAAAATATGAAGACTTACAAATAGATTTAGAGCGTCTCTGGGAGAAGAAGGTTACCATCATGCCAGTTGTCACTGGAGCCCTTGGACCAGTGCATCTCAAGAAATATCTGGACATTCTGGGCATTGAGCAAATAACACCAGCTCAGCCCCAGAAGGCAGTGTTGCTTGGAACATACATCTCCGATCATACATCTGCAATTCCCAAGAAATTGGCTAGATCTTGAATTGCAGAATGCCATCTACCAACCAAATATATGACTGTGAATAACAACAACAACAATAAAAAAGCACTTTAGTACATTGGTAACCTGGACAGAAAATAATAAGATGCCACTAAACAGATGAAAAGTGCTAATAATGCAAAAGTATATAGATAAATAAAAGTCTGCTAAAATAAAGGGAAAGCAGATTATTATTAATTTATTAATGTAGTGGTAAGATTCTGCAAATAAAACCAGGTAATTTACAACCTCCCAGATCAGTGAACAAAACTGGATGAGGATAATTTTTTAAAAACTTTATTTACATAACTGTGAAGATACACATCAAAATAAACAAATGATAATAATAACTGTTACATCCAGTTTACAATGCTCATCCACGTTGTATCTAAACCATGATGAATCTCTGGGTTTTTTTTGAAGTGTTGACAACTTTACATTCAAATAAAAAGTTTTAATTTTGTCCACACTCACTCTTCACATTGGAGTCTTCTTGGATGAAAATTTAATAAGTGTTTCTAATAATATCTTCCATAGGGTTTTGTTTTTAAAGCAGTGGAAAAGCTCCTATAACAGATTAGTAAACCATGATGTTTCCTATAGAATAATGTGTGGAAATGGGTAAAGGTGGGGATAATGTAGGGTTGGGTTCAGAGGCTTTTCAATAGTCAGCATCAACATCAAGGGATCGTGTGATCACACTGAACTGTAGAGTGCAGCATCCTCTACTAGACCCGGGGAAGCCATTCCCTTCAACAAGGTGAACTGGCCACTTTTCCATACCCAAAACAAGTGACCCCCCCCCCCAAGAGCTTGAATGTACTGGGGCAGGCCATTCAGGGATCCGATTCACATCCACAGCATTAGCAGAAACTTTCTGTAGATCAAGGCATACGTGTTTGTCTCTGCTTTCAAATCAAAATTCATTTGTATTTGTATTCATATTTGAATCCAATTCCCCCTAATTAATAGCATGCTAAGTGGAAGTTACAGAGCTGCTGGCCTTTGTTTCCATTTAGGCATTTCTAAAGCTCTCTGTCATCATGGGGACAGAGTGCTAGCCAAAGACATGGAACAGCTATTTGAATGGGTCTGTCTTTGAGAACCAGGAAGAAAATTTAAGCAGGCATGCTGGAAAAGAACTCCAAATTAAAATGAAAAAGAAGGTAATTTTTTAACATGTCAAATAAGAGGCCAAAAAGGAAGCTTATTGTGTCATGAATTTAGTATCATTCATGGTGGGGGAGCACTTCAAGTAAGCTAGAAAATAATTCCTTGTTTTCTCTAAAAGCAGGCTTAGGTGGCCTGAAGCAAGAATCACTGCTGTGTATCATCCCTACACACGTTCAGAGGGGCTGTCAGTATGCAGAATCCTCCTGTCAACATCCAAGTCCAGATTAAAAGGGAAACCCAAACATATTCATTGCAGTTCCTAATGATTCATCCCGTAATTTATTTCTCATCCTGCTTCCTGTGCAAAAGCTGAGCAGGGGAAAGAGAAGGCAAACTCTAGGGGGGGAGAGACCTCAGTTATTTTAGAGGTTTATCATACATCCAGCTTAACACAAGCTTTCTATTAACCACCAAGTAGTATTAAACAGCAAATTCTTCTGGCTAATAGAAAAATAAGTTATTTTCTTCATTTGCTTGTGATCTCCCCCCACATTTCAAGCCGCACAGTACTTGCCTTGATGGCTGTAGTTGTAGCTATGGCTGTGTCCTAATGAAAAAAGATGCCTAGAATATTACCATAACCTCAGAGGCATGAGTAAAAGGCCCTTATTAGAATTCGGGACCTACAGCTGGAACCTTCAGCTCAGGGTGGGAGATAAAGTTTACTATTGTTAGCTCACAAGTGGCTCAGACTTCCTGGCAACTAAAATGAATTACTCACCTCTTTTATGCTGGGCTTCAGAAACAGTTCACTGTTTTGCAACAAAAAAGGCATTCAGGCAGGGAAAGATGGCCTCCCCAGGCACTGAAAAGCTAGCTTTAAGACAGTTGAATGGACACTGGAGCCTCCCAAGTGAATGACCACTGTGGGAAAGGGGAATTATGTCAGCCCAAATGCATTTGCGATTTTGTTCTACTTTTCATTCCTTTAACTCTCTCCTCTATCTCCCGTTCTGTGTTCCTTTCCTGTTCTTTAAACCATTCAAGAAAGTTTAGATGGACTCAAATCCACACCAATGTCTCGTTTTCACATTATTACCATAGCAACGCACTTGTGTCTTTTTAAAAAAAAAAAACATTTCTTCTTAAAAGGGGAAAGCTGAAGAAAACAAAATCCTGAAAGAAGGAGAAAGCAAGCTTGGCACAGCTTGTTGGAGCTGGAGCTGAGCAGAGCATGAGGAATGAAACTGGCAGCAGGACTCTGGGGGAAATGGAGGGAGCCTTTTGAATCACAAATTTGTAATCCTTTACGTTACACATCTGAAGGACCACAGAGGAAGCAGAATAAAGCATTTTAAGAGACAACAGGGCTGTGGTTTGGGAAATATAATCAATTATAGTTTATGGGAGCCTTCTGAAGCCTCTGGGCTTGAATAACTCTTAACTGTTGATTAAAACAATGGTATTATCCGTAATGAAGGCACACAAAGCTGGGAGTTTTGTCAGTCATCCCTCAACAGCACGAAACTAGCTGATGTACACAACCGTGTGCCACAGACACTCAGGATTTACCATCTTCTCAATGCATCTGTAGTGTGTGTTAAGAAGTCTCTGGGCAACGCTAGCTGGACACTGCCAGTGGGGAAGTGAAAGGAGCATTCATTACATCCTCCTTACCTCATGTCAATGACACAATGGCTCTTTCAGACATGATTGCCAGCATCGCCCCCCCCCCCCCCCCCCCCCAACTCAACCCAATCTTTTTTTTCCTTTATCACGTCACCAATGGCCAGTTGTACTAGGTTTCAATATCATACTAAGTTTGGTGATAACAAAGCTATGTTTCAAGTTAAATTGTTTCACAGAAATCTCTATCTCAGGGGTACAGTAGGATAACCCCCATTATGTGTTTTTAAGCATGTTATTCCAATTGTTGTTATTGTTACCTCATTGTTTCACTTAATAAAAACTGTTATTGAGAAAAAAAAAGCTCACTATTCATGTTAGCAACTCTAGCTGAGTCCATCCTAATACAGTATTGTAAAATGACAATATTATGCAAACCTATAAGCTTTGATCTCAAGGTTATTAAATGCAAGTTGAATAGATGTGCTGGCCTGTATTGCAAGCATTGTGCTGTGCTTTTCTCTGCAATTCACAACAGCAGTAGTCCTGCTCACGTCATAGTGAATGCACATACATCCTGCCTGTACTTGCATACCTCTGTTCGTAAGAAAGAGCCAACACATGTTCACTTTATAAATGAAACTCAGGACCAGCATCTGAATAAATGTGGGGTTTAAATCACATGTTCAGTTGTACATGCATTGAATGTAATGTGAGAATTACTCAATGTACATATATAAAGAAAAGTCAAGTGTACACTGTACACAGATGGTATGGACATTCACTGTTACCTGTCAACATGGCTAATGTATTCTTAGAGGGCCTTTAGCATAGCTAAAGGTTGTAGCGTATGTCAGCCTGATGTACGTTCAAGATATGTGAGCAAAAGTCCCCAATAAATGTTGGTATAGGTCATCCATAAAGACATTAAATAAACAGATAAATCTGGAAAGTATCCAAATCCACATCATTTGAGTCTCAGGCAGAATGCACACTTGAAATACCTTCATGTGTGCATTCTATCTGGGTCTCAGTTAGGGTTACCAATGCCACCTTGTCCCCAGTGGGAGACTTTGGGGGATATTCCTGGAGAGGGCAAGGCATGCCCAATGCAATGATGTCATGTAGGGACATCCCTGCCCCAAAGCCCCAAAACCACCCATGGCCAACCCTCTCCCTCCCTTCCTGTGAGATTTAAAGGGCCTGCCAATCAGCTGGAGGGTCCTTTAAATCTTGTAGGAGGGGCAGAAGAGGGGCAGCCACTGGCCACGTGCCTGAACTCCAAGTGGTGATGCTGCTTGGAATTTGGTGCACAAGGCCTGGCCCCCGCTGGCCAGAAGCAATTAAAGAGACCATTTAAATGCTTCTGACCAGTGGAGTCATGTGCACCTGAGCTTGCAGCCTCTCCCTCCGCCCTACAAAATTTAAAGGGCCCTCCAGCTG
>NW_015173774.1:0-26412 GCF_001447785.1 Gekko japonicus
TACTGGCTTCTCTTATGTTCTTATGACCTAGGAGACATATTTCCAGGGCCTGCATCTGACAACACACAAACTCTGCTGCCACCCTTCTCTCTGGCCCCTGCGCCATCCAACTGGGGCCTCAGAACAGGTAGGTAACCCACAGGTGAAGCTTTCTCCAGCCACTGAGGTGCAGTTTAGCAGTCTGCAGGCAAAACGTCAAGATGGCAGGAATGACAGCGGCAGAGGTATGTACAAATCTGTGCATTCTATGGGCATAAATTCTTGCCCGTTTCGTCCTCACAACAACCTTGCAAGGTAGGTTAGGCTGAGAGACAGTGGGTGGCGAATGGTCACCCGGGGAGCATCATGAATGAAGGTGGACTTGGTTTCCTCCGACCCTTGTCTGATACTCTGGCCATGCCACTAATTAGTAACTTACTTTGACAAGCCTTTATTGGCATTTGTATATACGTACGATAGGAGATCAGATTAAATACAGATCGGAAAATACAAATCCATGTAGGGTAAAATTGGAGCTACGACACAGGAAAACATCATAAAAGCAGAAAAACCTAATGGTTAGTATCACTTATCAGATCGTATAGCCCTAAGGGGAGCTCCGGTGGCTCGAGTGGTTAAGACGCTGAACTGCAGGCTGTGGAAGGTCAGTAGTTCAGCAGTTCGTTACCCGAGTGCCGCATGACGGAGTGAGCTCCCGTCTCTGGTCCCAGCTCCTGCCAACCTAGCAGTTTGAAAGCAAGAAACTGCAGGTAGCTGAATAGGTATCACTTCGGTGGGAAGGTAACAGCGTTCCGTGCGCCTCGGCGTCTAGTCATGCCGGCCACATGACCATGGAAACGTCTTCGGACAGCGCTGGCTCCTCGGCTTGGAAACGGAGATGAGCACCGCATCCCTAGAGTCGGATTCGACTGCCTTTCGAGCAGGGGAAACCTTTACTATAGCCATAGCACTAAGAAGAAACCTTGCTGCTATTTCAGTTATTTCCGTATCTGGATTATCAAGCAAAAAAAGAACCTTAAAATCGTCAGGAATCCCTGATACTAATTAGTAACAACGGCTCCACGCTGTGGCAGTGAGTCCCACGAAAGAATTGTGCAACGTGTGAAGAAATGCTTCCTTGAAGTGTCCCCACTAAGTCGACCTTCCTCTTTGTAGTGTCCCCACCGATGCTCCCTCTAAGCTGTGGAGTCTTGTGAGTAGAAATTCTACTTTGTGAGCTGCTGGCATCAAAGTTGTGAGCGAGCGATTGGGCTGCTGCATAAATTAGTTTGCTCCGGAGCCCTCCTTCCTGAGCGAAGACAAAAATCTGTGAGCCGGAGGCTAAAAAAACTAGGAGCTAGCTCACACCAACTCACTTTAGAGGAAACACAGGTCCCCAAAGGGTAATATTTTGGGAGAGAGTTCTCCTCTCCCCAGCTTTCACCAGGGCATGCATAATTTTACAAATCTCTGTCGTTATCTGGTCCTTCTTTTCCTAAACAAAACAACAACAACAACCCTCAACCAGGGCTATTTTTGGGCAGGAACGCACAGGAACGGAGTTCCGGCTGGCTCCCGAGTTGGCCACGCCCATCAGGAACTCATTAGCATAATAGGCCACACCCAACAGCAGAAACTCATTAGGATTGGCTACATTAGGGGTGTGTGGCCTAACATGCAAAGGAGTTCCTGCTACAAAAAAGCCCTGGGTTTTGACAACAAACAAGGTAAACAGAATAAGAAGCAACAGGTGGGTGTGGCTGGATGACCACACTTCTGGTAACATGGGGGTGTGGCCTAATATGCCAATGAGCTGTGCTGTCAGGGGTGTGGCCTAATATGCTAATGAGTTTCTGCTGTTGGGTGTGGCCTATTATGCTAATGAGTTCCTGCTGGGCTTTTTCTACAAAAAAAGCCTGCCCTCAACTGTTTAACCTTTACTCAGAAGGAAGGTATTCCAGTGCTAGGTCCTTTGGTTTCCCCTTTTTGGATCTTTTCCAGCTCAGCAGTCTCCGTTTTCAGACGGGGTGACCTGAGGATTCTGGGTACAACCACAGTCCAGGTTTATTGTTTGGGTACCTCTTCTCTCCACCGGTTACGTCGGCAGACCCCAGGTTTGTGTGTTCAAAAATCTTAACACTTCCAAGCTGGCCTGGCCCCTCTTCCTGGGAGGCCAAACCAAACACACAGCTCCGTCCTTGGTTCCAACCTTGAACGTGCGCCCCAGTTTGGTCTGGGCCTCAGAAGTGCCCATGCTACAATTGGAGGCTGCACTTTGCAGCAATACAAATGCCGACTTCGAGAATCCTAACAGCTTGTGCCTGTCTGCTACTCCCCAACTAGATTATCGGCAGACGTCTTTTTGCAGCAGGCTTCCTGCAAAAATATCAGCTGACACACCCACCCGCTCCGGTGTCTTGTCCAAGCTGATGCGCAGCGGCAGACAATGCCTCCAATCTGCCTGGGGGTGCGTCCGTTTTGCATGGCACAAAGCCAGAATTCTCTCTCCATAGGTTTCAAGCCTTCAAAAGAGATCCCCAGGAATGTCTTCCTGGAGGCAAATTAGTTGAAGCCTCCTGTCTGAGCCATCCACAGCAGGAGGCCCGTAAGCAAAGCTGGACAGACTCCTGCAACATGCAAAACCGGGAAGAATTTATGTCCGGCCTAGGTTAGCACAAAGCAATGGTCTGCCTGAGGTTGGTGCCGGAACCGTCACAGGACAATCCTATCCCCTTCTTCCTCCATTCTGCACAGACTTGGGAGTGGTTGTTCCTGATTGTTCAGGACCCTGCCCCAACACTCCCTCTTTGTAGAAGAAGAAGAGACTGGATTTATACCCCGCTCTTCACTACCTGAAGGAGTCTCACAGCAGCTTACAATCTCCTTTCCGTTCCCCTCCCCACAACAGACACCCTGTGAGGTAGATGGGGCTGAGAAAGCTATTTCGAGGACTGCCCCTGAGAGAACAGCTCTGAAAGAACTTGTGACTGACTCAAGGTCACCCTAGCAGCTGCATGTGGAGGAGTGGGGAATCAAACCCGGTTCTCCTAGATTAGAGTCCGGGCTCCTAACCACTACAGCAAACTGGCTCTTAGTGTAGTGCCTCCTCCGTAAATCCAGATACTGACCAAGGACTTCTGCTGTCTACTGTAGGAGCAAGGAGGAGGAGACTCGACGAGAAGGAACCACAGAAGAAAATCAGACGACAGGTGAGCGGCGCGGCCTCTCGAGAAAACCAAGCATGTCCTCTGTGTGTGTTCCTGTCCTCCTGGCAATGTGTGTGTTTTTGGGGGGTGGCACCTGCAACTCCCCAAAGGCCTCACCAGCATCCTCCAAGTTCAGGGCAATGTTTGGGGGAGAAACAGCCGAGACCTGCTCCCGGAGAATCCTTCTCGGGTTACATCCCCGACGAGAGGAACCGGAGCTCGGTGTGGGCGTTGGCACGGCCGGCCGCGTTGGAGATGCCCACTCTCTGCTTGGAGGTGAAGGGGAAGACCTTCTTGAAGGCCTTCCGGAAGTTGGCCCCCATGAAGGCATAGACCAGGGGGTTGACGCAGGAGTTGGTGTAGGACATGCAGTGAGCCCAGATCTTGACCTTGTAGGTGTAGTAGTTGCGCTGGAGGCCCGGGCCAAAGACCTGGAAGAGGATGAGGACCTGCATGGGGCCCCAGCAGACGGCAAAGAGGACCACGATGATGGCAACCATGCGGGAGACCTTGGCTCTCATGGCTTCGGACCGCTCCGCCAGCTGCTGGCCCTGTGGGTGGAAAGCAGAGGGGAATGGTCAGCCCCATGGGATTAGACCACGGGTCCCAAACCTTTTTTAAATTTTGTATATGTCTGGAAATCATGGTTAACTTCTGGTGACCCCTAGTGGGGCCTGGACATTTTTCAGGGAGGTGGCTTGATTAGCCTGCCTCTGCGTCTAGTCCCTGGTATTTCTTGGAGGTCTCCTGTCCAAATACTTGCCAGCGTCAGCCCGGCTTAGCTTCTGAGATCTGACAAGATCAGGCTTGCCTGGGCTATCGAGGTCAGGGCAACTCCCAAACTTTTTAAGCCTGCAGGCAACTTTGGAATCCTGAACCTGAAAAGGTAAATCCAACTGAGTCGAGGGCCAACAATTAAAACTTAATGTATAAATAATATGTACAAATACATGTATTTATCTGTAAAGAATTAAAAAAACATATAGGGGCCCAGCCACCCCACATGTAAAAATTCCAAAATCTCTCCTTATATACAATTCTGTTTTCGAGTGACAATGTTCCATGCGCTCCCAAATCACTTGGGTGCCTGAACTGTCTCTCAGTAGGTGCCCCGTTTTCCACTGGCTGCGTTGTCTGAGTTCCACCCCCACACATTCCACCCAGCCTCTCGGCCTCAGTGTGCGGGGAGGCGACAGACAGGCCAGATGCTTGGCGAGCAAACGGTGATGAGGCCAAGCCCTCTCATGGCGGCACCATGGCCGTCATAGTCAGCCGTGCCTGGGTGCAGGTAGTTCTGTGGCCTGTGAGCCAAGGCCACTGGGACGGAGGCGGCCACGGGTGGTGAAGCCGGGCGGCCAGGAAGGCACTGGCGGGGCGTTCCACTGCCCCTTGGCTCTGGGGTCTGGGGAGGGGGGAGGAAGCAGATTGCCATTGTGTCCTTCTTGGGGTGGAGGTGGATGCAGGCAGTGAAGGTGGGCGCTGCCAACAGAGCTGGGCAACCGGGAACGCACTGGCGGGGCCTTCTGCTGGCCCTCGGCCCCGGGGTCTGGCGAGGGGGAAGAAAGCGGATTGCCATCATATCCTTCTAGAGCTCGTTGTATTGTTTCGACAATGGGCTTTACAGCTAGTCATATATATGCAAGGGCCAATGGACTTGACCTGACACGTAAATACAATACAATTATACAGCATGGATGCCAAATGGACCAGAAAGGAATTGTTCCAGAGTGGAATTACTTGGCATAGAATGAAAGTATAAATGAGGCCTCCCAAGATCCAGTCATATGCCAAATGAATTCAGGGCTATTTTTGGGCAGGAACGCACAGGAAAGGAGTTCCAGCTGGCTCCTGAATTGGCCACGCCCAGCAGGAACTCATTAGCATAATAGGCCACACCCAACAGCAGAAACTCATTAGGATTGGCTACATTAGGGGTGTGTGGCCTAACATGCAAAGGAGTTCCTGCTACAAAAAAAGCCCTGGGTTTTGACAACAAACAAGGTAAACAGAATAACAAGCAAAAGGTGGGTGTGGCTGGATAACCACACTTCTGGTAACATGGGGGTGCAGCCTAATGTGCTAATGAGCTGTGCTGTCAGGGGTGTGGCCCAATATGCTAATGAGTTCCTGCTGTTGGGTGTGGCCTATTATGCTAATGAGTTCCTGCTGGGCTTTTTCTACAAAAAAAGCCCTGCAAATGATATTTCACTTATATTAATTTCTGGTCCAGAAGATGCCTTTCAACAGCTGTTCAATCCAAGCCAAAATGTTCTCAGGAAAATTGTCCCTTTAGCAAAGAGCAGTCCTTATCCTGATAGGTGTTCATCCAGGCGCTGCTTGAAGACTGCCAGTGAGACGGAGCTCATCGTCTCCCTAGGCAGCCGGTTCCACAGCAGAACTACTCTTAATGTTAAAAAAATAATAATCCCTAATACCCAGCTGGTACCTTTTGGCCTGTAATTTAAACCCATTATTGCGAGTCCTCTCCTCCGCTGCCGACAGGAACAGCTCCCTGCCCTCCTCTTCTAAGCGACAGCCCTTCAGATACTTAGAGAGAGCAATCCTGTCGTCCCCCCCTCCACCTCCTCTTCTCCGGACTGACCATTCCCAAGTCCCTCAGTCTTTCCTCACAGGGCTTGGTCTCCAGACCCCTGATCATCCTCGCTGCGCTCCTCTGCACCTGCTCCGTTCCGCCCACGTCCTTTTTGAAGTGAGGCCCATTTCCCCCTTCCCCTTCAAGACCTGGTGGCATGCACTGAGGGCTTGGAGACACTTCCCTCATCTAGCCATAGAATCACAGAGCTGGAAGGGGCCATAAAAGGTAAAGGCAAAGGTTCCCTTGCTCAAAAGCCAGTCGAGTCCGACTCTAGGGATGCGGTGCTCATCTCCGTTTCAAAGCCGAAGAGCCAGCGCTGTCCGAAGATGTTTCCGTGGTCATGTGCCCGGCATGACTAAACACCAAGGCACACGGAACGCTGTTACCTTCCCACCAAAGTGGTACCTATTTATCTACTTGCAATTTCTTGCTTTCAAACTGCTAGGTTGGCAGGAGCTGGAACTAGAGACGGGAGCTCACTCCATCTTGCAGCACCCGGGTCTCAAACTGCTGAACTACTGACCTTCCACAGCCTGCAGTTCAGCATCTTAACCACTTGAGCCACCGCAGCTCCACAGGAAGGGGCCACAGAGGAGATCTAATGCAGGAACAGCCTAGAGCATCCCTAACAAGCATTCGTCCAGCCCCTGCATCACTGCCACAGGAGGTGGTGGCAGCTACAAGCACGGACGCCTTCAAGAGGGAATTAGATAAACATCTGGAGCAGAGGTCCAACAGTGGCTATTAGCCACGAGGTATAGATACATTGTCTTGAGCTTCATTATCAGTTGCAATTCAGGTATCCAACTGATCTCCAAACTTAACAGTGATCAGTTTTCCCTGGAGACAACGGCTGCCTCGGAAGGTGGACTCCGTGGCATTGCACCCTGCTGACGGTTACTTCCCTCTCCAAACCCCGCCCTTCCCAGGCTCCACCCCTAAGATCTCCAGGTGTTTCCCAACCCACAGCTGGCAACCCTAGCGGCTCTTGAGCGCTACTTTTTCACATTCATCCCAGCGACCCCTGCACGCTGTCCAACCTTCACACACACACACACACACACACACACACACACACAGAGGAAGTTGCATGGATTATTACTCAGCTCCCAAAACTACTTTTTCACATTCATCCCAACGACCCCTGCACGCTGTCCAACCACACACACACACACACAGAGGAATGCATGGATTATTACTCAGCTGCCACAAGATGGACAAGTGTGCAGCCTGGAGACCAGTGTTCCCTCTAAGCTGAGCTAGTGTGAGCCAGCTCACAGTTTTTTAGCCTCCGGCTCACACGTTTTTGTCTCAGCTCAGGAAAGATGTCTCCAGAGCAAGCTAACTGATGCAGCAGCCCAATCGCTCGCTCACAACTTTAATGCCGGTAGCTCACAAAGTGGAATTTTTGCTCACAGGACTCCACAGCTTAGAGGGAGCATTGCCGGAGACCCCTCCTATCCCCCTTGCGAGAGCATACCTAGGCCACCCTTTGGATCACCCCCTCAGTCCCCTCCCGTAAGAAGAAGAAGGAGGAGGAGACTGGATTTATACCCCGCCCTTCACTACCCGAAGGAGTCTCAGAGCAGCTTACAAACTCCTTTCCCTTCCCCTCCCCACAACAGACGCCCTGGGAGGTAGGTGGGGCTGAGAGAGCTCTTTTCAAGAACTGCCCCTGAGAGAACTGCTCTGAGAGAACTTGTGACTGACCCAAGGTCACACCAGCAGCTGCATGTGGAGGAGTGGGGAATCAAACCCGGTTCTCCCAGATTAACCACTACCACAGTGCTTCCAGGCCATACCCCGCCCTTCACTACCAGAAGGAGTCTCACAGCAGCTTACAATCTCCTTTCCCTCCCCCTCCCCACAACAGACACCCTGTGAGGTAGGTGGGGCTGGGAGAGCTCTCTCGAGAACTGCCCCTGAGAGAACTGCTCTGAGAGAACTTGTGACTGACCCAAGGTCACACCAGCAGCTGCATGTGGAGGAGTGGGGAATCAAACCCGGTTCTCCCAGTTTAGAGTCCGCGCTCCTAACCACTACACCAAGCTAGAGGCCGAAGGGTTGGGGGTGGGAACCAAGCCCAATATGTTGATGCCCCGCCCATAAGCAAACAGAGGACAGAACCAGGAAGGCCAGCAGCAAGTAATATGAGTAGGGTTGCCAATTTCCTTATTCTAGCAAGGCTTCTGTGCACCAACAGATTGCTAAGAGCTGTTGCCGTCACTGCACATCCATGAAAGGAACGATTGTGTTGGCTGGGGTTGCCCGCTCTGGGCTTGGAAATACCCGGAGTTGGGGGGGGGGGCTGGAGTCTTTGGGAACAGAGGGACCTCAGCAGGGTATAATTATTGGGTTACATGTAAAAAAAAAGAAAAATCATTTGCCTTGGAAGCACAGAAGCTTTCCACAGTATCTCTGATTCTCCACATTTCCCGAAGAAGAAGAGGAGGAGGAGGAGATTGGATTTATACCCCACCCTTCACTCGGAGTCTCAGAGCTGCTTACAAACTCCTCTCCCTTCCCCTCCCCACAACAGACGCCCTGTGAGGTAGGTGGGGCTGAGAGAGCTCTGACAGAAACGGCTCTTTTCCAAGAACAGCTCTGACAGAACTACGGCTTGCCCAAGGTCATCCAGCAGCTGCAAGTGGAGGAGTGGGGAATCAAACCCAGTTCTCCCAGATTAGAGTCCGTGCACTTAACCCCTACTGTTCAAACAAATCACAAAGATGACCTGACTCCAATGGTAACGGGAGAAAGAAATTTTACTTGCAAAAATAGAAACACATCTTGACATGACAGATTCCTTTGGTACATTTAACGTGAACAGATTAACTCCCTGAAAGGTTAACTTGCTGGGGCTCCAAGCCCAGGTGTGTGTGTGTGTGTGAGAGAGAGAGAGAGGGAGAGAGAAGAGAGGTACTAAATGAGATGAAACACAGAAGCCAAGGAAGGTGTCAGCAAGCTGCCAATATGTTTCCCTATTCTCTGTGTATGCTCTTATGCTTCCCTATTCTAGGGGTATGCGCTTTGTTGCTTTTGCTTTCCCAAGTATGGCTGTTTATGCGCTTAATTGCCTAGTTGCAGGAACGTCTGTATCTCTCAAGGCCACAGGTGGTTGCTGGTGGGTAGTAGCTTGGGTGATCTCATGGCATTATCCATGAGAAGCAGTATGTTATGATTAAGTAGGAGCGTTGCTTCCCAGGCTCAATGGCGCATGCAGGAAGACCCGCAATTGGGCCTCAGCTTTTTGAACTTACTATAATCTATTGGGATCCATGCTTACGCCTCATTCTGAACAGTGATCCTGTTATGCACCTATCGCTTCAAATAAAGAAAAACCTTTTCTACAAGTGTGTGCTTCGTTGATGCGATGGGAGTCTGACAGAAGGTCCGGAGAGGCTCAGGATCTTACAGAGCAGAGGGCTGGGGAACCAACTGGCAATTCCACCCGAGAGAAAATTTAACCCTTTCCCTCCCGGATCCTCTTGCACGCAGAGTTACACTATCCAACAACAGTGCCATAGGCTCCACCCTCCGAAGCCACCATTTCCTCCAGGGGAACTGACCTCAGTCATCTGGAGATCAAGGGTAATAGCGGGAGATATCCAGGTCCCTGGAGGTAGCTGGGGTTGGTCTTCCGAGTGGCCCGACCCCCCAGTTGCAGGCAGGAGCCCCCAGCTTCAGAGATGTGCTGGCCGGCATGCGTACCTGGTAGGCGTGGTCCACCGGCTCCACCATGGGGCGCCCCATCTGGTACAACATGGCCGTGTAGCAGAGAAGAATGATCAGCAGAGGCAGGAGATAGACCGCCAGGAAGTTGTAGAGGATGAAGGCCTTCTCATGGGCGACAGACGGGAAGGATTCACTGCAGTACGTCTGTGGGCCAAACCAGTAGCCCTCGGTCAGGCGGTTGTAGATCAGCACCGGGGTGGAGACGACGAAAGACCCTGCAGGGGAGGTACCGCGTTTCGTGACCAGCGTTCCCTCAAAGCTGCGTTCGTGTGAGCTAGCTCAGTTTTTTAGCCTCCAGCCCACACGGTTTTTGCCTTCGCTCAGGAAGGAGGGCTCCAGAGCAAACTAACTGATGCGGCGGCCAAATCGCTCGCTCACCACTTTAACGCCAGGAGCTCACAAAGTTGAATTTTTTGCTGACAGGACTCCACAGCTTGGAGGGAGTGTTGTACATGACCGGTCTTGAGTTTGAGACAAAAGTAGGGATTTCTCTTGTGGTTTCTTAGCCCTTGGTAGGGTTGCCAGCCTCTAGGTGGGTCAAGTAACGAATAGATATACACTGCAAGAAACATTCGTAAATTAACGTGTTCTGTTTATAACTATCATTCTATAAAGTGCATAGTGTGCTATTATAACATCCTTGTCAGGTACATACATTCAGTTTCACAATAACCTTCCGTTTATTCAGTTTAGCAACTACCAGTCAATTTTGCATCAGTATTTTAAAAGTCAAGCCCCAACGGGAGTTTTCAGAATTACAAGCCCGCTTCTACTCGCACGAAGTCTTCCAAAAAAGGGGGGGGGAGCTTTCATTTACAGTTGTGTTGATGCTTATTGCCGGTCCTACAAAAGACACATTGTGCGGCTAAGATTCATGGATGGAGCGCTCCTGTCATTCTCAAGGCGCCGTCCATGACTTTTAAAATACCAATGCAACATTGACTGATAATTGTTAAACTGAATGAACTGAATGTTATTGTGAAACTGAATGCCGCGCACCGTAAGACCACCCCAAGGAGCCGATGGAAGAGAGAAAAAAGACCTCTGCCAAAGACACCGCCGCCTGGATGTAGCAAGAACCCACCATGGAAAAAGACCTACGTAAAAAGGAAATCTCGGCTGCTTAGGTGCCTGGTAAGGCATTCACCCTCCACACACACACTGTGGCCCTAGGTAGTTGATTAAATGTTCAATGTAAACCGCTCCGAACCTTCGGGAAGGAGTGGTATAGAAGCCTAATATGTAATGTAATGTACTGAATGTATGTACCTGACAAGGATGTCAGAATTGCACACTATGCACTTTATAGAATGATAGTCAGGGGTCATTTCCTGCGGGAGCGCACAGGAGTGGAGCTCCGGCAGTAAGGAGCCTAGGGGGCGGGCACATGCGACGAGCCCCGCCCCCTGCTCCCAGCAGCCCTCAGTCGGGCCACGAGGAGCAAGAAGCAGCCAGGTAAGTTGCAGAGGCCTAAGCGGTGGGTGTTGCCTTCTGACACACTTCCGGTGATGTCAGGGGGTGCGGCATATGCAAATAAACTATGCTAATAAGTTATGCTAATGAGCCCCTGCACCTCTTTTTCTACGAAATGACCCCTGACGATAGTTATAAACAGAACACATTAATTTACAAACGTTTCTTGCAGTGTATATTTATTCATTAATCGACTCTCCTAACACCGCAGCTCGGGTTGCTACAGCCTCCAGGTGGGGCCTGGAGATCTCCCGCTATTCTAGCTGATCTCCAGACAATAGAGATCAGATCCCCTGCCTGCAGAAATAGCCCGCTTTGGAGGTAGACTCTACGGCTTTGTATTCTGCTGAGGTCCCTCCCCTTCCCAAAATCCCACCCTCCCTAGGCTCCACCCCCCAGATTTCCAGGTATTTCCCCATCCAGAGCCGGCAACGCTAGCACTCAGGATGAAATTGTGTTTCTCCTCTCCCCACTCTCCATAAAGAAATAGGATTGTATGACATCGGTTTTCGGGGATATGTCAGAAATGCTGTAACGGAAATGAACAAAGGACATAAATGAGTGAGGAACGCAGGGGTCATTTCCTGCAGGAGCGCACAGGAGCGGAGCTCCGGCAGTAAAGAGCCCAGGGGGCGGGCACATGCAACAAGCCCCACCCCCTGCTCCCAGCAGCCCTCAGTCACAGCAAGAAGCAGCCAAGTAAGCTGCAGAGCCTCCCCCCCCTGGCCACCCAGCCCCAAACAGTCCAGTGGCACCTTTAAGACCAAGTTTTATCCAGGTACAAGCTCTCCCTCCTCTGCGAGGACAGATCTGCACGTCCCCCCCCCAATAGCTAGCAATCCAAAACAGTCCAGTGGAGCCTGAGCGGTGGGTGTTGCCTTCTGACACACTTCCAGTGATGTCAGGGTGTGTGGCATATGCAAATGAGTTATACTAATGAGTTATGCTAATGAGCTCCTGCACCTCTTTTTCTACGAAATGACCCCTGGAGGAATGTATAGGCAGGAAACAGTCGCCACAAATAGTTACGAGAATGGAATGGAAAGCGGCTTCTCTGAGACGACTGAGGGGTGACATGATTGGGGTTTATAAGATGATGCATGGGATAGAGCAGGTAGAGAAAGAGGTCCTTTTCTCCCTTTCCCACAACTTGTGAGCACTGAGCAATCGGGTCAGAGCGGATAAAAGGCAGTTCTTCTTCACCCAAAGAGTGATGAACACGTGGAATTCACTGCCACAGGAGGTGGTGGCTGCTACAAGCACGGACAGCTTCAAGAGGGAATTAGATAAGCATATGGAGAAGAAGTCCATGAGCCACAATGTATAGATAGGAACTCTCGGTCTGGGGCAAGGGATGCTCTGTATTCTTGGTGCTTGAGTGGGGGGCAACAGTGGGAGGGCTTCTAGTGCCCTGGCCCCACTGGTGGACCTCCTGATGGCACCTGGTATTTTTGGCCACTGAGTTACACAGAGTGTTGGACTGGATGGGCCATTGGCCTGATCCAACATTGGCTTCTCTCATGTTCAATTACGTTCTTATGTTCTGTACATCCTGAGGAACCTGCTAGGCAAGAGGGCGGGCAGGTGGTGGTGCCAGCTCCAAGTTGGGAAACATCTGGATTTCCGGGGGGGCTATAATCCTGATGAGAGCGGGGTTTGGGAAGGGGCAGGACTTCAGTGGGGGTATAATGCCATAGAGCCCACCTTCCAAAGAAGACATTTTCTCCAGGGGTAGTGACCTCCGTCACCTGGAAGATCAGTTGTAATCCCAGGAGATCTCCAGCCAACGCCTGGAAGTTGGCAACCCTTGCAGCAGGTGGCACACCAAGCCGGGGACACGACGTGAGGAAATGGGGGCAACAAAGCAGGGGTGGCGTCCCAGGGGTTCGCAGCACACTGGTGGAGGGCCCCCGAGGAAGAATATCTTCTTAGAGGAGCTGTAGCCCCACCCCCAGAGGTGACAAGCCAATCCAGCACTAGTGGGTGGGGCAAGATGCCCTGGATGCATCCAGGGTGCTTCAGGATAGGTGTGCTAATTCAACACTAATGGTTAGAAACCGGGTCAGCAGGCATGTATCTCGTTTTTGGAAAGACAATGATGGTATTACAAGAAGCGGGACCCGCGATACTCGTGAAGGGGGAGTATTCCTAAGGGCTCCCAGCCTGTAGAAGCAGCTCTGCAGGTAAGGCTTCTTCCCCCCCCCCCGCCGAAGCCTGAGCACCGCCTCCCAACCGCCGGGCCTGCTGATCTCCCCCCTGGACACCGGCGACCAGGCCTGAGTGCCTCCCAGCCGCCAGGCCCACTGCAGAGTTCCCAGAGCGTTCTCTGCGCATGCACAGGGAATACTCTTACTTTTGGGGGGGATTTAAATACCCCCTGTACAGTTTTTAAAACTTTTCAGATTTTTCTGCACACCTGGAGTCTGCCCCAAGGGTGCAGGAAAATCTCTCTGTCCTCCAAGTGCCCTCGATGTGCAGATTTAGGTATCCGCACGGAGGGAGCAACTTGGCTATTAGATACATAGATTATGA
Organism: Gekko japonicus; assembly: GCF_001447785.1. NCBI lineage: Eukaryota > Metazoa > Chordata > Lepidosauria > Squamata > Gekkonidae > Gekko > Gekko japonicus. The sequence goes on from NW_015173774.1 coordinate 13,522, forward strand.
ATGTCTAGCTGGTTTGCAAAAGCTCACAGACCTAATTTTGGCACAGATTTTTTTTTTTTAATAAAGCTCAATTTTGTAATGGCCTGGAACATTTGTGTTACTGTAATACGTGCGCATTTGCTCTGATGATCTGTTCTGGATGAGGAAGGATGTACTCTGTGTGTGTGTGTGTTTGTGTGTGTGTGTGTGTTTGTGTGTTGCTGTCAAGTCCCAACCGAATTAAGCAACCCTTCATAGGGTTTTCTGGGCAAGAGATGAGCAGAGGTGGTTTGCCAGGGCCTACTTTACCTTTACCTTTTACCTCTGCATAGAGACCCTGGAATTCCTTGGTGGTCCCCCATACCAAATACTGACCAGAGCCGACCTTGCTTAGCTTCCAAGATCTGATGAAATCAGGCTAACCTGGGCTATCCAGGTCAGGACATACGTTTGTGTGTATATAAAGTTTTTTTATAACAATGACAGTGTGTTAAAGGTAAAGGTTTCCCTTGCTCAAAAGCTAGTCCAGGGGTCATTTCCTGCAGGAGTGCACAGGAACGGAGCTCCGGCAGTAAAGAGCACAGGGGGCGGGCACATGCAACAAGCCCCACCCCCTGCTCACAGCAGCCCTCAGTCAGAGCAAGAAGAGAGATACGCTGCAGCGCCCGCCCCTGCCCCCCCGGTCCTAAACAGTCCAGTGGCACCTTTAAGACCAAGTTTTGTTCAGGTACAAGCTCTCCCTCCTCTGCCAGGACAGATCTGCATGTTCCCCTCCCTCCCAATAGCTAGCAATCCAAAACAGTCCAGTGGAGCCTTAGCGGTGGGTGTTGCCTTCTGACACACTTCCGGTGATGTCAGGGGGTGTGACCTATGCAAATAAGTTATGCTAATGAGTTATGCTAATGAGCTCCTGCACCTCTTTTTCTACAAAATGACCCCTGAGTCAAATCCGACTCTAGAGGGCTCATCTCCATTTCCAAGCCGAAGAGCCAGCACTGTCCGAAGACGTTTCCGTGGTCCTGTGGCCGGCGTGACTAGATGCCGAGGCACACGGAACGCTGTTACCTTCCCACCGAAGCGGTACCTATTTATCTACTTGCAATTTCCCACTTTCAAACTGCTGGACTGGCAGGAGCTGGGGCCAGAGATGGGAGCTCACTCCGTCACGCAGCACTTGGGTCTCGAACTGCCGAACCACAGACCTTCTTTGTCTGCAGGTCAGCATCTTAACCTCTGAGCCACCTGTTTATTTATTTGATAACCTACCTTTCTCCCTAAGACTGCAGACGCTTCACAAAGTATGAGAAGCAGTTCAACCAGACAGCAGTGGCCTCCGATATGCAATAAGCAGTGCTAGCTGGAGACTGCATTGGTGCTGAGGAGGTTGTTGAAACTGCATTGCGTGTGCCATTTCAGCGGTCTTTGACATCAGCACATTGTACTGGAGCAACAACTGAGATCCTGTTTCCAAGCCCTGCCATCCGTGTCCCTCGCCTGTAGTAGGCTTGCCAAGTCTGGGTTGGAAAATACCTGGAGACTTTGGGGGTGGATCCAGGAGAGGGCGGGGTTTGGGGAGGGGAGGAGCCTCAGCATGGTACAATGCCATAGAGTCCACCCTTCAAATCAGCCATTTTCTCCCAGGGCCAGCAAAACAATAAATCACCGTGTGTAAATATACAATATAAGCAGATATTTATATATAATGCTTTTAGAAATAAATTGTCAGCAAAATTACAACTATAACATCATACAATGCGATCTTAGGCTTGGCAGTACGTATGAAACACTACAGTATAGTCTCAGACAAACGACGGATTTCTAGTATAAGTCCGTTTACGAATCCTTCTTCAGGTTTGTCGTCTGTATATATGGCTCAGCTACCCTCACATACTGTAGACTCTGTCACATGAGAGCATGTAGGAGCTCCCCAGTCACCAGATTAAACGTGATAATGTACAAAAAACTGTATAAGAATTTACATTGTGAGTGCCGGTGGACTCAGATTTTGTTCTGTTGCTTCAGGCCAACACGGCTACCCACCTGCAATGAAACAGCACCTTAGAGACCAACATGAGTTTCGGGGTGTCACGTGGATGAAGGGAGCTTTGACTCTCAAACGTTTATACCCTGAAAACCTTGTTGGTCTCGAAGGTGCTCCTGGACTCAGCTCTAATTACGACAGGTAGGGTTGCCAACTGATCCCCTACCCAATCTGTCTGACTTGCTCTTGTGCCTTTGACAGAAATCAGCTGGTGATGCTCTTTTTTTTTTTTTTTTACGTTTTATTTATTGGTTTTTGTACATCATTAGTTCTCCAATATACATACACCTTAGAGTCATTTATCCATTTTCTAGCCACTTATACATTCCCACCCATCGCTTTACAAAGAGTTCTTCATTCTTCCTCTGTAACATTAAATTCAGCTTATCTATTTCTGCTACTTCCAACAGTTTCTCTATCACTTCTTCTTGTTTCGGGGTGTTATCTTGCTTCCAATATCTTGCCCATAATATCCTAGCTGCCGTTATTGTATATAATCTCTCCTTATATATAATTGAATAGTGGGTGCCAAGGTTCTAATTCTAAAATGCACTCCCTTAGTGTATGGCTGATGGCACTGCTCCTCAGCATATATCGCCACCAATCAGAAGGCAAAGCCCGGGTCCCGCCCACACCACAACTGCTGCGACAACCTGGTCTTTTGCATATGGAAGCTGATTGGACTTCAGTCCATTCCACACCTCAAACTCCCCCCCCCCGCAAGGCAGTTGGGATTTTCAGTTGCATAACATACCTCATAGGGGAGAGGAGAATGGGTAACAATGGTTACCACTCTCCAGGTGAGGGCTACAGATAACTCAAACATACAAATGCTCTTCAGGTAGCAGAGATCAGTCCCTCTGGAGAAAACAGTGGACTCTGTCATTAAACCCTGCTGAGGTCGCCACAGGAAACTGACACTGTTTGCCCAAAGCCAGAGCACTCTCCCAGAGCCTCTTTCTAGATCCCGTTGTATTTATTTCCGCAACGGGCATCATTTCTAGTATACAATATAAGCAGATATTTATATACAATGCTTTTAGAAATCAATTGTCAGCAAAATTACAACTATAACATCATACAATGCGATCTTAGGCTTGGCAGTACATATGAAACACTACAGTCTCAGACAAACGACGGATTTCTAGTATAAGTCCGTTTACGAATCCTTCTTCAGGTTTGTCGTCGGTATATATGGCTCAGCTACCCTCACATACTGTAGACTCTGTCACATGAGAGCATGTAGGAGCTCCCCAGTCACCAGATTAAACGTGATAACGTACAAAAAACTGTATAAGAATTTACATTGTGAAATAATGCTTGCAGCACTTTATTCTATTGAAGATAAGAATTCCTTTCTCCCTTCCTTTCTTTCCAAATTACTACCACTAACCCCACTCTGTCTCCACCCCTTTTCTCTCTTTCCACCCTATCTACCTCTGTCTCTCTCTCTCTACCTCCTCTTCTCCATTCCTCCCTTCCACTCGCCCTTCCTTCCTATCTAGGGCCCGTCGTCTACCGCCACGACGGGCTTTCCTTACTAGTATTGTATATTTACACACTGTGATTTATTGTTTTGCTGGTTACATTACACCGTGGTCTTGTTTGTTGTAATTTTCTCCCAGGGAGCTGATCTTTGTCACCTAGGGATCAGTTGTAAAAGCAGGAGATCTCCAGGCCCCACCTGGAGGCTGGCAGCCCTAGCCTGTAGAGGTGAGGTGGGTGGAGACTACAGACAGGGCATTTTCTGTGATGGCCCCTGGCCTCTAGAATGCCCTCCCCCTTTAGGCTTCCCTGGTGCCTACTTTACTAACTTTTAGGTGCCAGGCCAAAATGTTTCTTTTTTAGGGTGCCCAGCTTTGGTTTGGGAAATACCTGGAGATTTGGGGGGCGGAACCTGAGGAGGGCGGGGTTTGGGAAGGAGAGGGACCTCATCGGGGCACAATGCCGTAGAGTCCACCTTCCAAGGCAGCCATTTTCTCGAGGGGAACTGATCTCTGTCACCTGGAGATCTACTGTAATCCCATGAGATCTCCAGCCACCCCCCGGAGGTTGACCATAAACAACCGCAATGTTATATTATGAAAATAATATATTTAGACTACTATTCTGTAGTGAATCATATTTCTTCATACCAATAGTTTACACGTCAACAATTCTAATCTGTGAATTAACACACAACTTTCTTCCCACTTCAATGAAACGGATTCTTTCAGCGCTCATGAGGACTATTGGTATTCATGCAGCACACTTAGAAAAAGCTGTTGTGTGAAACGTATTATATGCAATTCCCGTTGTGTGTATGCGCATATTTTTATACTGTGATGAAGAAATGCGATTCCCTACAGAATAATAGTCGAAATATATTTTCAGAATATAACATCACGGTTGTTTTCAGTATTGTTTGTATCCTTCCTGTGATCTCTCTGTTGTTTCTAGGTACCCCCTGGAGGTTGGCTACTCTGTTCTTTGTAAAAAGGTAAAGGTAAAGGTTCCCTTGCTCGAAAGCCAGTCGAATCCGACTCTAGGGTTGTGGTGCTCATCTCCGTTTCAAAGCCGAAGAGCCAGCGCTGTCCGAAGACGTTTCCGTGGTCATGTGGCGGGCATGACTAAACACCAAGGCGCACGGAACGCTGTTACCTTCCCACTGAAGTGGTACCTATTTATCTACTTGCAATTTCTTGCTTTCGAACTGCTAGGTTGGCAGGAGCTGGAACTAGAGACGGGAGCTCACTCCGTCATGCGGCACCCGGGTCTTGAACCCAGGTTTTTAATTCAGGGGTTGATCTTTCAGCATCATTTCTATAGCCTGCTTCTAGGCGGAACTCTTTCAGGAGACCTCCTTTTTAGGCACTCAGTGTTTTCGGTTGTCTTTATGCTCTGGATGGATTTTCTAACGCTGTCGTCGGGGTTTTAATTGTTGACAACTTGCACGGTTTTGGCTTTTATTAGGATGATGTTTATTTTCAGAAGCAGCCTGCAAGAAGGTTACCTAGAGAGCAGCATAGAATTTTTCAAATTAATCCATCCATCGACCCAACTCCTTCAGAATAATGAGAAAAGGTACATTGGCAACCAGCCAGCAAATCAAACAGTGGAAGGAGTCAGGAGAAAGAGAAATGAGCCAGGATAAAAACATAAGAAGCCCCGCTGGATCAGCATCACTGCACCAGGGAATCCACAGCGTGGACGGTCGGAGGACCATCTCCACACAATGACGACGACAAGAAGAAGAAGAAGAAGAAGAAGAAGAAGAAGAAGAAGAAGAAGATGAAGAAGATGAAGAAGATGAAGAAGATGAAGAAGAGGAGGAGGAGGAGGAGGAGGAGATTGCATTTCAGAGCAGCCTACAATCTCCGTTCCCTTCCCCTCCCCACAACAGACACCCTGTGAGGTAGGTGGGGGCTGAGAGAACAGCTCTGACAGAACTATGGCTTGCCCAAGGTCATCCAGCCACTACAAATGGGGAATGAAACCTGGTTCTCCCAGATTAGAATCTGCGCACATAACTACTACACCAAACTGTGGAACTCCCTGACACAAGATGCGGAGAACACCCCTTCCTTCTAGGGCTTCATTTGCAAAGGAAAGTTCCATCGGTGGCTATCATAGCAAACGATGGGATCATGATTTTATCAGCGTTTGGTATTCTATGCTACGATTTCTGTCCAAAAAAGATATTTTACCTTCCGAACCCTGGTATAGAGATATGCTTGTATCTTAAATGATGAAAACTATGTTTACAGGTGTTTGAAGAATGGCAAGATTATAAAGATCTTGTGAACTTACGGTTTTGAATATATATTGCGTTCGAATTTTAGTATTTATTGTAATATCTCTGTTTATCGGACCCTTTGAGTTATTCCATTTTCCTTTGAAGCGGCTTGTTTTTATAACGTGTAAAACGTTGAATTTTTAATAAAGCATTTCAAGAAAGGTTTAAATCCTACTCAGCTACCCCGAGCCTGTCTCGGCCGGGTAGGGTGGGGTATAAATCTAATAAAATAGAAATAAAAATAAATTTAAAAATGGATATCATAGCCATGGCAGTTAAATGGAAAATTCCTCTTCAGAGGCAGTCTATCTCAGAAATACCAGATGCTGAGGATAAGCAACAGGAGCGGCCTACCGCCTTCCTACCCGACAATGTCTCCCTTCAGCAACCATTCCCTGTTGTGAAAGTTGGATGGACCTCTCTTTGGTCTGATCCAGCAGGTACTAGGTTAGGGTTCAGAGTGAAGCTTCAAAGAAGGACAGCTGACCCCCAAACCAGCAGAGAACCCCCAAAGCCGGGCTTGTCCATGGCTGTGAGTGTCCGCCTCCCTTTACTCACCAACCCAGATGCTGATGCTTACGGCCCTTGCCACGTGAGGAGTGCGCTGGCGCAGGGATCGAAGAGGGAACACGGTCACATACCACCGGTCGATGCTCATGGCTGTCAGGGTGGCGCAGGTGGCTTGCACTGAAACCTGGGAGGACCAAAAGACGGAATGAGGCTGGGCCCATAAATGTGGTGGGCAAGGGCCCAGCTGTCAAAAAAGGAAAGGAAAAACCACGTGCCCTGTGCAAGTTCCGGAGGATCTGTAGAGAACAGGAGAAAAGAGCGAGAGTCCAGGAACCCCCTTAAAGATGGACAAAATATGTGGCAGGGGATGAGCGTTCGTGAGTCTCTGCTCACGTCTTCAGATACCGCCATATCCAGGGGTCATTTCCTGCAGGAGTGCACAGGAGCGGAGCTCCGGCAGTAAAGAGCCCAGGGGGCGGGCACATGCAACAAGCCCCACCCCCTGCTCCCAGCAGCCCTCAGTCAGAGTAAGAAGCAGCCAGGTAAGTTGCAAAGCTCCCCCTGGCCCCCCAGTCTAAAACAGTCCAGTGGAACCTTTAAGACCAAGTTTTATTCAGGTACAAGCTCTCCCTCCTCTGTGGGGGCAGATCTGCACGTTCCTCCCCCCCCCCAAATAGCTAGCAATCCAAAAGAGTCCAGTGGAGCCTGAGTGGTGGGTGTTGCCTTCTGACACACTTACGGTGATGTCAGGGGGTGTGGCATATGCATGACCTTCAGTCTTTCCCAGCATCAGGGTCTTCTCCAGGGAGTGCTCCCTTCTCATTGGATGGCCAAAAGCTCATCCCCTGCTGCATGTACTGTTAGTCTTTGAGGGCCTCCTGGACTCTTGCTCTTTTCTCCTGCTACAGACAGACTGACACGGCCACCCATCTTGATCTATCTGTATAGAACAGGATCATTCTGTGCCCCCCCTCTTTTGCCAACAAATCAGAGCTGACTCACGGTGAGTAGCATCCCTGGACTTCCTTGGTGGTCTCCCCTCCAAGCACTCACCAGAGCTGACCCTGCTTCGCTTCTGAGATCTGATCAGATCAGGCTCGCCTGGGCCATCGAGGTCAGAACGTTCTGTGTGCCTTGAACCAGTGTTTCCCGACCTGTGGGCCGGGACCACTGTTCCCTCTAGCCTGAGTTCGTGTGCGCTAGCTCACAGTTTCTTAGCCTCCGGCTCACACATTTTTGTCTTCGCACAGGAAGGAGGGCTCCAGAGCAAACTAGTGTATGCAGTAGCCAAATTGCCCAGTCACAACTTTAATGCCAGTAACCAGGGGTCATTTCTTAGAAAAAGAGGTGCAGGAGCTCATTAGCATAACTCATTAGCATAACGTATTTGCATATGCCACACCCCCTGATATCACTGGAAGTGTGTCAGAAGGCAACACCCACCGCTCCACTGGACTGTTTTGGATTGCTAGCTATTGGGGGGGGGGGACATGGGCAGGTCTGTCCTCACACAGGAGGGAGAGCTTGCACCTGAATAAAACTTGGTCTTAAAGGTGCCACTGGACTGTTTTGGACCGGGGGTGGGGTGGGGGACTCTGCAGCTTACGTGACTGCTTCTTGCTCTGACTCAGGGCTGCTGGGAGCAGGGGGTGGGGCTTATTGCATGTACCCACCCCCTGGGCTCCTGCAGGGCTCCTGCAGGAAATGACCCCTGCCGGTAGCTCTCCAAGTAGATTTTTTGCTCACAGGACTCCACAGCTTAGAGGGTGCATTGGCCGGGACCTAAAAGGGGGTTGCAGGCCAGCCCTCCATTATGGCATCTCCTGCCCTCTGCATCCTTCTCTTTCTTTCCTCCTCGCCAGCTTCTTACCTGCATATCTTCCCTTCCCTCTTTGTGATCATAATGGGGGGGGGGGGGAGGAAGCCATCTGGCAACTCATAACTTCACTGTAGTAGCTGAAAGGAGGAAGGGAAGGGTTGGAGGATAGGTGGGAACTGTTCAGCATCCTATGGGGAAACCAGAGGGTGAGTGAAAGAGGTTCCTTCAGCAGCCTCACTGCCCTCTACCTGAGGGCCCCTTGACCCCACCCTCTTCACTGCCATCTACCATCTTTGCATCTCTCCTCAACCCAGTGCCCCCAAACACCCCTCCTCAAACTCTGGCTCTAGCATAGCTAGCAGAGGAGGAGGAGGAGGAGGAGGTGGTGGTGGTGGTTTTATTCCCCACTCTTCACTACCTGAAGGAGTCTCAGAGCAGCTTACAATCTCCTTCCCTTCCTCTCCCCACAACAGACACCCTGCGAAGTAGGTAGGGCCGAGAGAGCTCTCAGAGAACTGCTCCTGAGAGAACAGTTCTGCGAGAACTGTGGCTGACCCAAGGTCACCCAGCAGCTGCATGTGGAGGAGCAGGGAATCAAACTCGGTTCTCCCAGATGAGAGTCTGCACACTTAACCACTACACCAGACTAAATGAACATGGATAAACATATGGAGCTATTAGCCACAGGGTATAGATGGAACACTCTGCCTGGGGCAGTGATGCTCTGTCTTCTTGGTGCTTGGGGGGCAAGAGTGGGAGGGCTTCTGGGGTTCTGGCCCTGCTGGTGGACCTCCTGATGGCACCTGGGTTTTGGCCACTGTGTGACTCAGAGTGTTGGGCTGGATGGGCCTTTGGTCTGATCCAACATGGCTTCTCTTCTGTTCTTATGTCTGGGGCAGTGATGCTCTGTCTTCTTGGTGCTTGGGGGGCAAGAGTGGGAGGGCTTCTGGGGTTCTGGCCCTGCTGGTGGACCTCCTGATGGCACCTGGGTTTTGGCCACTGTGTGACTCAGAGTGTTGGGCTGGATGGGCCTTTGGTCTGATCCAACATGGCTTCTCTTCTGTTCTTATGTCTGGGGCAGTGATGCTCTGTCTTCTTGGTGCTTGGGGGGCAAGAGTGGGAGGGCTTCTGGGGTTCTGGCCCTGCTGGTGGACCTCCTGATGGCACTTGGGTTTTGGCCACTGTGTGACACAGAGTGTTGGGCTGGATATACCATTGGCCTGGTCCAACATGGCTTCTCTGATGTTCTTATGAACTCCAACTTCCTTGAAGTTCCTAGTGGGGGCAGCTGCTCCTTTTGTGTGACGGTTTCTCAAAAATATCCAGTTGGGCACTATAGGAAATGGAATGCTGGACTAGATGGGGGCCAAGGTCTTGGTTTGCCGAGGGCACCCAGAAACCTGGATGGGTCACCGTACAAAGTAGATCTGGACTCGTGGGTCACCATACCAAAAAGGTTGGGAACCACAGGCAGAAATCCCACCAACAGGTCTTTCCCGACAGCATCCAAAGGGACCATTAGGTGTCATAACATCCATATTCAGAGGCCATGTATCTCTGAATCCCTGTGGCCATGGATGCGATCTGTTGTCCATCCGCTTCTGCTTTGGTGACAGACTTATCTGATAGGTAGGGCTGGGGTCAGTGTTCCCTCTAAGCTGAGTTAGTGTGAGCTAGCTCACAGTCTTTTAGCCTCCAGCTCACACATTTTTGTCTCCGCTCAGGAAGGAGGGCTCCAGAGTAAAACCAATTTATGCAGTCGCCAAATTGCTTGCTCACAACTTTGATGCCAGTACCTCACAAATTTGAATTTTTGCTCACAAGATTCCACAGCTTAGAGGGAATGCTGGTTGGGGTGATAGAATTTCCATGGCTAGAGGCAGTTTGTCTTCGGAAACCAGGTGTTCTGCGGACAGAGGGCAGGGGGAGAACTTCCAAACCCGCTTGTGTTCTCTCCTGGTTGCTGGGGGAAACACAGCAGGTAGCCAGAAGCAGTGACCTTGGCCTGAATCCACTTTAGAGATGCAGGGGTGCGGACGGCTCTGCCTGCCTTTCTACCTCCCCCCCCACCTTGTACAGCTGTGTAGGCACAACACACACACACACACACAAAAATTCACATTCCGCGAAATCAGAGCCGGATTAGAGACTCCCCCCACCCCACGGAAGGCCAAGCTCATGCCCTGGAGCAGGGGGTTTCCCCGTCTTTTTGAGCCCTCGGACACCTTTGGAATTCTGTCGGAGGGTGGTGGACGCAATTACAGAATGGCTGCTATGGGAGGTGGGGCCAATCGCAAAACAGCTGCCCAGGGAGGTGGCCACCACAAAATGTCACGGAGTGGTTTTATATATAAAACCAACAGTAACTCTCTGACATTTCAAGCAGAGGCTCCGTTTAACAGGATTCCTTTTGACCTGCAGCCAATCAGCAGCCCTGCTGGACAGACAGCCCCTCTAGCCCCTCCCACTTTCTAAAAGCCCTGGGTGGGTGCCAGGAAAAAGGACCCAGCCATGGAAACTCCCGAGTCTCAGTTTCTCTGCCAAACCGTTGGTCCATCTGCTGGCCCAGAAATGTTTTGCCCAGGAGAACCTGTACAGGAAAGAGAGGCCGAGAGGCCCTGTGCAGATCATTTCTCTTTGCTTCTGTATTCGTTCATTTATTAAAATATTTTATTCCATTGCGGTAACCTTTTTCATTTGGGGGCACCAGCTGCTCCCAGCTGGTTTCTTTCTTTCCTGGCCTTTTTGCCCCACTTAAGTAGGTAAACCGAGGCATTAGTGTGGCAATGCACTTCCAAATTCAACGCAGGATGGTGTCATGGACATGGATGAGGATGTGCTGACAGAGCCTGCAGAAACCGCAGCTGGCCCCTCTGAAGCAGCAGAGGAGGGTAGCTGGCAAGTGCCTGTAAGAGCAGTCTTCACACCTGGCCCAGATAAGAAGGAAGAACTGCAAGCTGAAAGTCCTCCTGACTCACCCCCATGTGTGACTCGTTTAAGGGAGTGACTGCGGCAAAACGTAGCAAGCAGGCGAAGAGAGGCCAGGCTACAAGGGAGACGCTCAGCCAGCCCAGAGTTCTAGCAGGAGCCTGGCCGATCGTGCAGCTGGCTAATTGGTAGCAGCATTTAACTCCACACTCTGTGCAGTACTCTTCACGGAAGCAACGTCAGCTTTGTGCTGCTAGCATCCACTCCGGCTTGGCTCTTGCACCTAGACCTTTGGAGCCCCTGGCTTTGGACTTGGTTCTGTGTTCCTGGCTCCTGACCCCGGCTTGGCTTTTTGGACTTTGCACTGTCTTCTTGGCTCCTGACCTTGGCTTATTCTGGACTCCCTTTGGACTGGAAACCCAGCCTGTGACAGACGGCAGCCGACAATATGAGAGCTCAAAAAGAAGCAAGCTTCTCTGTGACATCAGCGGCCTTCACCCCCAACACAGCGCCAACCTGCCACCATTTATACACCACTCGCTCCCAAACTGTTTTGCACCAGCGTGCCATGAGAAAACCGCGCAGGTCTTAAGAGAACCCTGTGGTGTCCCGGCATGAAGCCTTCTGTGTCTCTGCGTGACTCCCTGTTCTGGCCTGGCTCCCGTCTGAGCCCAGAACAGCAACTCACTTGTTTAAAACCAGTTTTGAAGAGATGAGAGATGGCCAGATCTATTTGGAATGTGGCTCTGACGTTGCTTCATTTCCAGTGGGAAAACCAGCGCATGAAACATCAGCCTCAAAGAGTCAGGGACTCACCTGTTGGATGTAGTTGACAAACTTACACATGAACTCTCCAAAAATCCACCCCGGGAGTGGATAAAGCACAGCGGTGAAGGGGACGCAGCAGACCAAGAAGATGATGTCTGTGGCCGCCAAATTAGCTGTTGGCAAAAGAGCACAAACCAGTTTGCTCCCTCAAACTCGTGCAGGGCAGATTAGCAGATTAAGCTTGCCTTAGACCAAACCAGACCATGGATCCATCAAGCTCAGTACTGTCTACACCAGGGGTGGCCAAACTGTGGCTCGGGAGCCACATGCAGCTCGTTCACACATCTTGTGCGGCTCCCAGCAGGGCAGCTACGGAAGCGAAGGGAAGGCATGCCTTTTCTCCCTCCCCCCCCCCATCTATCTACTTGCTTTGTTTCTCTCTGTCTTTCTTTCCACCTCTTTCATTCTTTCCACCTCTCTGTTTTTCTCTCTCTCTCTTAGACAAATAAATATTATTAGCAAACCAATAAAGCCCTATATATGAGCTGCGGTGGCACAAGCGGTTAAGACACTGAACTGCAGATCGGAAGGTTGTTCGTTCAGCCGTTCGAGACCCGAGTGTGCCGCATGACAGAGTGAGCTCCCGTCTCTGGCCCCAGCTCCTGCCAACCTAGCAGTTCGAAAGCAAAAAATTGCAAGTAGATAAATAGGTACCCCTCGGTGGGAAGGTAACAGCATTCCGTGCACCTCGACATCTAGTCATGCCAGCCACATGACCACAGAAACGTCTTTGGACAGCGCTGGCTCTTCGGCTTGGAAACAGAGATGAGCACTGCAACCCTAGAGTCGGATTTGACTGGCTTTTGAGCAAGGGAAACCTTTACCATTACCTAAAGCCCTATATGGCCAGGGGCCAGAATACCTACGAGACCCCCTCTCCCTATATGAGCCCCTGAGGTCCTGAGGTCCACAAATCAACATCTGTTAGTGGTTCCCGGCCCCAGGGATGTCCAGCCAGCCTCGACCAGGGCCAGGGCCTTTTCAGCCTTGGCCCCTGCCTGGTGGAATGAG
>NW_015173774.1:27066-31492 GCF_001447785.1 Gekko japonicus
GGGCACACAGCCACCCCCCCCCCCCCCCGCAGTTTCCTGCCCGTGTGACCGGAGCCTACATATATATATATCTTTTTAAAAGGCGTGTGTGATATTTGTTCGTGCCTTGCGGCTCTCAAACATCTGACATTTATTCTATGTGGCTCTTAAGTTGCGCAAGTTTGGGCACCCCTGGTTTACACAGACTAGCAGCGGCTCTCCAGGATCCTAGCAGAGGCCACTCACATCACCTACCAGCAGATCCTTTTAGCTGGGGATGGAATCTACGACCTCCTGCATGCAAAGCGGACACTCGGCCTCTAAGCCACACCCCTTCCCAGCTAGGGATTTGCCCAGCAAGGTTTTTAACTGTTTTTGAAATAAACATGTGTACTTTTGTTGATGTTTTTTAACTTTTGGCGCCTTAGTAGTTTTCTAAACTTCCGTTGAAGGTTTTGGCTCTTGCTTGGTTGGTTTAGTTTCTCTTCCTCCTTTTTCATCGTGGAAGGGGAGCCGAGATAGACACCTGCCCTCCATTCAGCTGTGGGCCAAAGTGCAGGATTTTGAAACACTCCTTGAATGATTTAGCTAAGCCTCACCTTGCTGCTCCCATTTCCTGCCTCCCACCTATTAATAGTGTAAGAGCATCAGAAGAGCCCTGCTGGATCAGACCAGTGAGGGTCCATCTAGTCCAGCATCTTGTTCCTCTGAAGGGCCAACAGCAGGGCACAGATACCAAGGAGTTCCCCTGACATTGCCTCCTGATACTGGTATTCAGAGGTTCAAAGGCTCACTGTGCTATGAACATAAGAACACAAGAAGAGCCCTGCTGGATCAGGCCAATGGTGCAGCTAGTCCAGCATCCTGTCTCACACAGTGGCCAATCAGTTCCTCTGAAGGGCTAACAGCAGGGTACAGAGGCCGAGGCCTTTGCTGATAAGAACATAAGAAGAGCCCTGCTGGATCAGGCCAATGGTGCAGCTAGTCCAGCATCCTGTCTCACACAGTGGCCAATCAGTTCCTCTGAAGGGCTAACAGCAGGGTACAGAGGCCGAGGCCTTTGCTGATAAGAACATAAGAAGAGCCCTGTTGGATCAGGGCAATGGTGCATCCAGTCCAGCATCCTGTCTCACACAGTGGCCAATCAGTTCCTCTGAAGGGCTAACAGCAGGGTACAGAGGCCGAGGCCTTTGCTGATAAGAACATAAGAAGAGCCCTGTTGGATCAGGGCAATGGTGCATCCAGTCCAGCATCCTGTCTCACACAGTGGCCAATCAGTTCCTCTGAAGGGCTAACAGCAGGGTACAGAGGCCGAGGCCTTTGCTGATAAGAACATAAGAAGAGCCCTGTTGGATCAGGGCAATGGTGCATCCAGTCCAGCATCCTGTCTCACACAGTGGCCAATCAGTTCCTCTGAAGGGCTAACAGCAGGGTACAGAGGCCGAGGCCTTTGCTGATAAGAACATAAGAAGAGCCCTGTTGGATCAGGGCAATGGTGCATCCAGTCCAGCATCCTGTCTCACACAGTGGCCAATCAGTTCCTCTGAAGGGCTAACAGCAGGGTACAGAGGCCGAGGCCTTTGCTGATAAGAACATAAGAAGAGCCCTGTTGGATCAGGGCAATGGTGCATCCAGTCCAGCATCCTGTCTCACACAGTGGCCAATCAGTTCCTCTGAAGGGCTAACAGCAGGGTACAGAGGCCGAGGCCTTTGCTGATAAGAACATAAGAAGAGCCCTGTTGGATCAGGGCAATGGTGCATCCAGTCCAGCATCCTGTCTCACACAGTGGCCAACCAATTCCTCTGGAGGGCCAGCAACAGGGTAGAGAGGCTGAGGCCTTCCCCTGATGCTGCCTCCTGGCTCCGGGATTCAGAGGATTAGTACCTCTGAATGAGGAGGTTCCCCTCACTCAAACGAAATTAAATAGAAATTTATTTGTATTTAGCCATAAGCCATTACAAACCAAGGATTAGAGTAAAAGGTAAGATATAATAAAACCATACAATCAGTATAAAATGTAATCAAAAGTTATCTGCTAAGATCAATATTAATCTGTTCCCATAAGAACAGCGTTAGCCCGTATTTTCCTTGCAGCCAAGGCATATAAAGACATTCTATAGGATATGTTGGCGTTGAAATCAGCTAACAAGAATACAATCTTCTCAGAATCAGAGTGGAAATGTAAGTCTGATAGAATCCCAGAGAGAAATTTTAACCTAGGTTGGGCATACATTGAGCATTCAAGAATATAATGGGGAAAATCCTTGATAACAGAAGAGCCGCAAATATAAAAGCGCTGTTCCTTAGCTGTTCTACTGTAGCGGCCGGCTAATGTGGCCGTTTGGCATTCATTCAAAATGCAAGGATGTGAAGGCTGCTCTCAGGTTATGATTATCTATACTAACTAGGTAGTAAACGTAAAGGTTACCCTTGTTCGAAAGCCAGTCGAATCCGACTCTAGGGGGCAGTGCTCATCTCCGTTTCAAAGCCAAAGAGCCAGCGCTGTTCGAAGACGTTTCTGTGGTCATGTGGCCGGCGTGACTAGATGCCGAGGCGCACGGAACACTGTTACCTTCCCACTGAAGTGGTACCTATTTATCTACTTGCAATTTCTTGCTCTCGAACTGCTAGGTTGGCAGGAGCTGGAACCAGAGATGGGGACTCACTCCATCATGCGGCACTCGGGTCTCGAACTGCTGAACTACCAACCAGGGAGCAGACTGTGATTTCAAGAGATTCCCCTCACTCACCATGACAGACTTCTCCTCCATGAAGCTATCCAAATCCCCTTTTAAAGCCATTTATTCCTGTGGCCATCCCAACATCCTCTGGCAGCGAATTCCACATTTTAATCACTCTCTGTGTAAAGCAGTCTTTCCTTTTGTCCATCCGAACCTACTGCCCATCAGTTTCATTGGATGCCCTCGAGCTCTAGTATTTTGGGAGAGGGAGAAAAAGTTCTCTTTGGATGCTTGCTGGGTGACCTTGAGCCGGTCACACACTCTCAGCCTAACCTACCTCACAGGGTCGTGGTGAGGATAAAATGGAGGAGAGGGGAATGACATAAGCCCATTTGGGTCTCCATTGGAGAGAAAGGTGGGATTATATAAAGTAAGTAAATAAATAAATCCCTACCCCTCCCCTGCCCATCACCCCTGGCTGCCCTCGGCATCCAAGTCTGCCACAATAAGAAAAAGCCCAGGAGGTTCCCGAATGGTCCCCGTGGGTAGCCGTGGGTAGCCGGCTCTTTTTATCCTTCCCTCCAAAGGAAACAGAGGCATGGCTGGCAGCTCTCCTCCTCCCCTTGCAGGTGGCCTGTAGATGGCGCAGCAAAGAAGGCAAGCAGTCACTTCTTGCCAAGCCTCGATGTGGGCTGGAGGGGCACTGGCCCCCTAAGGTGGCAAAAGCACTTGGTCATCCCGATCAGATTTGGCTGTGTTGTGCCACCGTAAAGCCAAATCCAAGCACTAACAATGCCTCCCATTGGAGGGACCCTTTCTCGCCCCACACCCACTGACCCACATCACTTGCCCCGCATCTCTCCCCCAGGGAACACCACCACCACCACCACCACCCCGGCCGGTCTCACCAATGTAGAAGTTGGTGACGGTCCTCATCTGCTTGTGCCTGCTGATGACAAAGATCACCAAGGAGTTGCCCGCCAGCCCGACCACCATCAGCACGGCAAAGAAGAGGGGGACCAGCCAGGCGTCCACCAGGCGTGGGGGGCTCCTTGGCTCTGAGCCGTTGGCACAGGGCAGCCCTGCGGTGCAAGCTGAACTGTTCAAGACCAAGAGGGACCCGTTGAACTCCACCCCGGCTGCCTCATCCAGCATGGTCCTGGAGGGGGTCTGCCTGGCCAAGCCGAATCAGATGGGGTGGTGCCTTTCTGGTCTCCCAGAATCCTTTGGGTCCAGAGACTGCCCTTGCTCTCTACTCCCAGAGAGGGTCTCGCTCTAGGCAGGCTTGGGCTGGCCCCGCCCAGCGGGGAAGGCGGCGCGATGGGCCCCTCCCGGTCTGTCTTCAGGACCTGGGACAGCTCCCGAGGCGGGCGGGCGGTCCGCAGGGTCCAAGGCTCCGCCGATTCGTGCCCAGCCGGCCAAGGAAAGTTGCTCGGGACGGGACCCGAGGGGGCGCCCCGGCTGGCCGGCCAGAGACTCCTCCGGGGGGCTTCTCCTCTTCCTCCTCCTCCAAGAGCTGGCTGGGAACAAGCGCCTCGCTCCTCGGGCGTCTCGCCTCGCCGCTCCGCCCTCGGAGGCTGGTCCCCTCCGCGGCCCGACCCCCAGGAGCTCCACCGCGCCCCCGCAGTGGACGCCCAGATGACTCGACCTCCCCGCGCTCCGGCTCCGAAAGAAGAAGACCCCGGAGGAGGCGGGGAAGGGCCGAGGGGCGGAAAGAAAGGCTCGAGAGGCATTTTTAGCGCACGCAGGTAGGCGGGGGGGGGGC
>NW_015173774.1:31580-41214 GCF_001447785.1 Gekko japonicus
TCGGACTCTCGTCTTTAAGACCCCCCCCCCACTTTCAGAAAAGCTTTCAAGGTGTGAGACATGTTCAAGACAGGTAGGTCGGCAGTAGCCAGATTTGGGGCTCATGCAAATCTAAGAGGACATGTTCAAGAGGGTCCCCCAAAGCATCTAATCTGGGAGGACGGGGTTTGATTCCCCACTCCTCCGCCACATGCAGCCGCTAGTGTGACCTTGGGTCGGTCACAAGATCTTTCAGAGCTGTTCTCTCAGGAGCAGTCCTCGAAAGCGCTCTCTCAGCCCCACCTACCTCACAAGCAGTGTTCCCTCTAAACTGAGTTAGTGTGAGCTAGCTCACAGTTTTTTTAGCCTCCGGCTCTCACATTTTTGTCCCGGCTCAGGAAGGAGGGCGCCAGAGCAAACTAATATATGCAGCAGCCCAATTGCTCGCTCACAACTTTAATGCCGGCAGCTCACAAAGTAGAATTTTTGCTCACAAGACTACACAGCATAGAAGGAGCATTGCTCACAGGGTGTCTGTTGTGGGGAGGGGAAAGGGGATTGGAAACTGCTCTGAGACTCCGAGTGAAGGGCATAAATCCAGTCTTCTCCTCCTCTTCCGCCTTCTTCGAAACGGATTACTAAGAACACCATGGCAGCGGTTTCCATAGGGGGACAGGCTTGTGTGGTTTTCCCATTGGTAGGAGGCAGCTGCCAATACAGCACAGTGGCAAAGGGCTGGGTTCTTTAGCCATCACCACGCCCCAGTCCCCAGGTGGTAGCCTACCTTTCCTCCTCCACTGGGTCTTTTTCAACTTTTTTTTTTTTAAATCTGATCTTGAATGTCATTAGGTAAAGGTAAAGGTAAAGGTTCCCTTGCTCGAAAGCCAGTCGAATCCGACTCAATTGTTGCGGTGCTCATCTCCGTTTCAAAGCCGAAGAGCCAGCGCTGTCCGAAGACGTTTCCGTGGTCATGTGGCCGGCATGACTCAACACCAAGGTGCACAGAACGCTGTTACCTTCCCACCGAAGTGGTACCTATTTATCTACTTGCAATTTCTTGCTTTCGAACTGCTATGTTGGCAGGAGCTGGAACTAGAGATGGGAGCTCACCCTGTCTTGCGGCACCCGGGTCTTGAACTGCTGAACTACTGACCTTCCACAGCCTGCAGTTCAGCGTCTTAACCACTTGAGCCACCGCAGCTCCATTGAATGTCATTACATAATAGCAAACATGTTGATCAGGTTCCCTGAATTCCCAGCTTCCTTTTCTTTTCTTTTCTTTAAGTGCCTCACTCCTTTCAATGCAGAGATGTGCCTTTGCCCTTATATCACCACAAGAAAAGGGGCTAGAGAGAAGTACTTTTTAAAAAGAAAGCTGGGAATTCAGGAAATCAGCTACATGTGCTGCTATAATGTCTTTCGCTAAAACCAGGGGGGTCATTTCCTGCAGGAGCGCACAGGAGTGGAGCTCCGGCAGTAAAGAGCCCAGGGGGTGGGCACATGCAACAAGCCCCACCCCCTGCTCCCAGCAGCCCTCAGTCACAGCAAGAAGCAGCCAGGTAAGTTGCAGAGCCCCCCCCCGGCCCCCCGGTCCAAAACAGTCCAGTGGCACCTTTAAGACCAAGTTTTATTCAGGTACAAGCTCTCCCTCCTCTGCGAGGACAGATCTGCACGTTCCCCCCCTCCCAATAGCTAGCAATCCAAAACAGTCCAGTGGCACCTTTAAGACCAAGTTTTATTCAGGTACAAGCTCTCCCTCCTCTGTGAGGACAGATCTGCACGTCCCCCCCCCCAATAGCTAGCAATCCAAAACAGTCCAGTGGCACCTTTAAGACCAAGTTTTATTCAGGTACAAGCTCTCCCTCCTCTGCGAGGACAGATCTGCACGTTCTCCCTCCCCCCAATAGCTAGCCATCCAAAACAGTCCAGTGGAGACTGAGTGGTGGGGGTCGCCTTCTGACCCAATGCCGGTGATGTCAGGGGGTGTGGCATATGCAAATAAGTTATGCTAATGAGTTGTGCTAATGAGCTCCTGCACCTCTTATTCTAGGCAATGACCCCTGGCTAAAACACAATTGCAATGGCAATAAACAAAAGGCCTCTCAGTGGCAGTGGGGAGGGGGAAACCGCAGTGGGGGAGACAAGGTGAGGGGAAATGGCTGCCAGCTGGGCAGGAAAACCTGAACTTTCTGACCCACGTGACAGACATCTGGGCTTTTCTGCAATCTTTCCCAAAACTTTGGCGCAAAGCAGGTTGGAGAAAGATTAGATAAAAGCTAGGGAAACCCCTGATGGTGGAGGAAGAGGAGGAGGAGGAGAAGAAACTGGATCTATACCCCGCCCTTCACTTGGAGTCTCAGAGCGGCTTACAATCTCCTTTCCCTTCCCCCTCCCCACAACAGACACCCTGGGAGGCAGGTGGGGCTGAGAGAGCTCTTTCGAGAACTGCTCCCGAGAGAACAGCTGTGAGAGAACTTGTGACTGAGCCAAGGTCACACCAGCAGCTGCACCCGGAGGAGTGGGGAATCAAACCCAGTTCTCCCAGAGTAGAGTCCGCGCTCCTAACCATGACACCAAACTGGACCAAAATGTTATGGTGAAGCCGGGGGGGAGAGGGGGAGAAGAGACCACATTCCAACAGCATCGAACATTCAAATCATACACAAAGACAGCCTTCACAGTTAAGGTTTCCACGCCAGAGGCTCCAGTCTCCATACCAGCCTCTCTGGGGAGGGAGTGCCAAAGCTTGACCGGGGGGGGGGGGAATCTCAATTCATCAGCCAAAGAAGAAAGCACCGGATTGGGGGAGGGGTAGTGGTCTGAAGGTGCTCCTCCTGTGACATTCATGATTGTGGGGATTTATTATTTGATTCCCCACGTGCTTAGCTTCACTGCAAAGCTAGCTCTGGCGGGGCTGGTTGCAGAAGGAGGAGGAGGAGGAGGAGGTGGAGATTGGATTTATACCCCGCCCTTCACTACCCAAGGGTGAAGACGAAGGGCTCGGCCAGCCGGACCACGTCCACATCCAGGCCGGCAACCAAGGCGGGGTCGATTAAATCCCGCCCGCACCCTAAATCGATGAGGCCCCGGACCCTAATGTGCATGCCCAAAGTGGGATGTATAAGAGTCACAGTCACGAAAAAGAGGGGTGGGTAGCTGCTCACCACTTTAGGCGCTTCCGTTGGTGGGTCCTGCTGCTCAGCGCCACTTACAGCAAGACCTGGCCTTTTCCCACCGGCTCTGTTTCCTTCCCCCTGCTTGACTCGTTCTCCAACACATCCACCTCGGCTTGCAGGGTGCGGGGACCTTTTGCTTTCGCCGTGCCCTTTTTGGGAAGCAAGTCGCTCCGGCGCTTGTCACTTTCTTACCCCGTCGCTCCTCTGCCCTCTCCCAAGGGACATTTAGCGGCGAAATGGCCTCGGTCCCCACATCTTAAGCACAGCCCCTGTTTCATCCGCTGCTCACTTTCTTTCCCCGTCGCTCCTCTGCCCTCTCCCAAGGGACATTTAGCGGGAAAATGGCCTCGGTCTCCACATCTTAGGCACAGCCCGTTTCATCCGCTGCTCCCTGACCGATGGCAACTGGGGGGCGGCTTTTGCCTTGGGGTGGGGTGGGGTGCCAGTGCTGTTCTCCCAGCAGCTACCGCGTTATCCAGCTACATAGTGCGCAAGCAGCTCTCGGCGCTCTCTGCCTCCTGCATCCACGCCGCCAAGGTTCGCGGGTCTCGGGTTCCCAAAACCGAGTTTCTAATCTCCGCATTCAGGCCCAACTGGTACTGCTGCACAAACACTGGGTCTGTCCAGTCCCAGATTTTGGCCGCTTGCCGGTGAAACTCGGTGGAATACTCCCGGACGGATAACTTGTCTTGTTTGAAAGTACGGAGGAATGCCTACGCCTTTTCACCCGCCATGCGATCTTCGAACCGGGCTCGCAGCGCCCACATAAAGGCATCAACGCTCTCCAACTCCATCGCCTCCAGGTTGTGGAGCCCCACATACCAGGTAGTCGCTGCACCCCGCAGGCGGGAAGCAATGAAATCCACTTGTGTTTCTTCGTTGGGGAACAAGTGAGCCCAGCGCTCGACAAACTTCATCCCCCGTACGATAAAGAAAGAAAGGTTCTCCGGGTCGCCATCAAACGTAACATCAAGCAAGTTGTTGGGTGTTACAAGTTAAAACACTTCAGTATTTACTGGGTTAATGATGTTTGTTAAGTCACATGTTTGTTTGTAACCAATCTGTTTAGATAATAGGATGCCCGAGAACTTTGGAGCTAGTTTGCTGCTCTGATTGGAAACCAAAGTGTCAAGTATTAGCATTTTATGGCTTCCCTTCCATCTTTGTGTTTCTTTGTTCTGACTGAGAAGAAGACGCCATGCCATTCCAGTTTTACCTTTTAGCTGTAAGGATGTAGCCATTTTAGCTCTTTGTTATTTTATATCCTGTGTACCTTTTCCCATGCTAGGTTATAGTAAACTTTTATATTCTTTTAAACACACCATGGACTCAGTCTCTTTAGCACTCTGCTGAATTACTTTAAACAAGAATCCCATCAGTTTACAATCTAATTTTTTTTAAAAAAAGGTGGTTACAAAGAATTGTATCCTGTGCAAAGTTTCAACTGTGGGAAGGGATTAAGGGGGGGCGTCGCGGCGGAATTTGTGGGGCGGCCAGTTGGGTCTGCACCGCCCGGCCCACTATCCCCAGCAGATTATGGCGCAATTGTCCCATGTCTTGCCTTATAGTGTGACAGTCCAGTTCCAACACACCCAGTCTCTCATCCACGTCCATACCTGGACTGACCGAAGATCTCGGTGGGAACGAGATGGGTTTCCCCGGGGTCATTCCGAAGCTCCCTGAGCTAGACCGCGGGTCAAATATACTGTCCCGACTCCTACTCCCTGGCATCGACCAGGTAGTTTGCATGGAGTCGCCCAGATGCCGGCCCCAATCCCTCTCTTTACGGCGGGAGGTCACTCCTTTTCCCAAATGCACCGGGATAAACGAAACCGTCGATCTAGGGGTGGGCCCTCCATCCATGGAGATTGACCCTCCTGGGCTTGCCGTAGTCACAGGTGCCCCCGTTCCCACTGTTGTGGTTGGGGTCGTCACCGGCACTGCCGTAGTAATCGGGGTAGGTACCACCGTAGTGACGGGGGTAGGCACCGTCATAGTGACCGGGGTGGCCACTGACGTAGTTGTCGGGATAGGAACCCCTGCCCCACCGGGACCACTCATCTCGCTTGGGAGAGACTCGGCTCGATGGAGGAAAAGTGATTCCTAACCATTTTTGTCCGGTTTCACAGCAAGTAAATCTCCACACACAATTCCAAGGAAGCGTTATGCTTTATTAGATTACAAAACTGGTACCATATCCACAGGATTATTGTTAGGAATGACCATGGGGCGGAAACATCCTTACATGTAAGCGACGGCAAGCCGAGCGAGCAAGGCTGGGCTGACGGAACGTGGAGGCGGGGCGACGCAGCAGGCCGGAGCCTACTGGACAGAGGCCGCAGCAGGAGCACGGCTGGGCTGACGGAACGTGGAGGCGGGGCGACGCAGCAGGCCGGAGCCTACTGGACAGAGGCCGCAGCAGGTGCACGCACTGATGCGCCCTTCGCCTGAACCCGTGGATTCAAAGCGACTAAAGGAAGACCGCGCCAGAAAGACCTGCGCCAAAGGAAACCGCCACCGCCGGATTGAGAATACCTCCCGCAGAGAATCTAAGAACAACAAGACTTCGTCGAGGGTGCCTGTTAGGTCAGTCACCCCCCTTCGTATGTGTAGCCCTGAGGTAGGATGTATTGTACAATGTAATTTAAACCGCTCAGAGCCCTTAGGGGGTGAGCGGTATACAAATGGAATGAAATAAATAAAAATAAATAACCTATAGTAGGATGAGGCAAATGGCTAAGCAAATGAAATTCCAGCGCGCGGGCGGGAATTCTCCCAGCGGGAGGATACATGATAAGCGGGAGAGTCGCAGTGCCTCATGAGAGCCAAAAGGTTCACACCAGTGGTGGAACGCAAGCCCTCCCTCCTTCACAAGGCCAGACAGATAACACCGTCTGGCAATACTGGGTCTCACGGTCTCCCTAGCATTGTTTACAGCAAGCGGCAGAGCAGCGAGCAAGCCAGGATCAGCGACGGGAACAAGCAAACCATGGCCGCTAGCTGACATAGGCTGCCAGCGAAAAAGCAAAGCCTCATGGGACTTCAGAACCAAGAAACCAAAGTCAGTTATAGCCAGGGCTATTTTTGGGCAGGAACGCACAGGAACGGAGTTCCGGCTGGCTCCCAAGTTGGCCACGCCCAGCAAGAACTCATTAGCATAATAGGCCACAGCCAACAGCAGAAACTCATTAGGATTGGCTACATTAGGGGTGTGTGGCCTAGCATGCAAAGGAGTTCCTGCTACCAAAAAAGCCCTGGGTTTGGACAACAAACAAGGTAAACAGAATAAGAAGCAAAAGGTGGGTGTGGCTGGATGAGCACACTTCTGGTAACATGGGGGTGTGGCCTATAATGCCAATGAGCTGTGCTGTCAGGGGTGTGGCCTAATATGCTAATACGTTTCTGCTGTTGGGTGCAACCTATTATGCTAATGAGTTCCTGCTGGGCTTTTTCCACAAAAAAAGCCCTGGTTATAGCAAAACGTACACAGCATAGAAGAATAGAAAGGCCCAGGCTCATGTAACCCCAAATTCTGCAACAAGATGTCTTCCAGGGAGCTGCTGGTGTGTGGGCACAGCTCCTTGGCACGCCACCTCCGCATATTTTTGTACTTTCTTTGTTTACAGCACAGCCATTTAAACTCTTTGACTTGAGCCTAGATGAACACACAGCATTCGCTTCCTCTCAGCCTTTAAAAGGTGTCATCTCAAGGGTTACCATGTGCTTGAAGGGAAAGACTGGGAGGAATGAGCGAGGAAACAAAACATGTGATGTCTTCTACGGCTGACCTGACAAGATCCTGTCTCTTTGTCTCCACTGTCGGCTCCATCGTGGAGTGTTAGGTTAGGGGGGGGGTTTCTCTTGTTTGGATTGCAATATGTAGAACTCGCGCCAGATGACGTCCATTGGAGGCACTCCGAAAGGAATGATTCACTGTTTATTAGAAGTGCATGAAGCACTCTGTGGCCAATTGTCCCCTGCGTTGGCACATTGCCTCTGAACACGAAGGCTCAATTTATCTAGCATCAGAACATCGAAGCCCAAATAATCCAGACCGGTGCCGGGGGTACTTGCTCCCCCCTTTCCCTCGACCTCAGTTATGTACCAAACAGCATGGCACAATACTTCTCTAACTTGGTGATCCCGCTGCAACACAGAGCCTTTACGCTAGCCAGATTTAACGCTTTTCCCTCATCTTGGGTTTCAGGTAGATATAGAGGTATCTCGAAATGTGACAGAATTTGGAATTGCTCATCTGGAGAACCTGATACCTTAGATCATATCCTTTTACGCTGCCCCCTTCACTCACATCTTCGATTACTTTGGTGTTTGGTGTAGTGGTTAAGTGTGTGGACTCTAATCGGGGAGAACCGGGTTTGATTCCCCACTCCTCCACTTGCACCTGCTGGATGACCTTGGACAAGCCATAGTTCTGTCAGAGCTGTCCTTGAAAAAGAGCAGTTTCTGTCAAGAGCTCTCTCAGCCCCACCAACCTCACAGGGTGTCTGTTGTGGGGAGGGGAAGGGAAAGGAGAGTGTAAACCGCTCTGAGACGCCAAGTGAAGGGCGGGGTATAAATCCAATCTCCTCTTCTTTTTCTTCTTCTACTTTGGATTAAGCCCTTACTGTCTAGGATTAACTCTGACAACGCAATTAGGTACCTTCTAGCTGATGCGTCACCAGACGTTACTGCACAGATTGCTGAATTTCTCGTCCAAGATTTTGGCAGCAAGGAACCATTTTTAATACTGACGTGTTTTAAGCTTTGCAGGTGTTATGATAACCTGATGAACTTTTTATTTTATTGTCTTATATGCCAATAAAGGTGTTGTATCATATTGCATCAGAACAAAGGAGGGGGGTGGGTCGTTGGAGAGGGGGGCGGGGCGTCGGAGAACAAGATGGCAGACGTCAAATGAAAGAGCTCTGACCAACCCTTCCCCTCCCCGCCGAATTACTAAAGCTAAAGAAACAGTTCTGAGATAAATGGCATAGCACCTTCTGGCGGACATTGCAACAATGCCGGAGACCCCAATTCCACACAAATAAAAACCTTTTCCAGCACAGAATCAGCACATGGAGCGGTGCGCAGGAACCGCGCCTCAAAATCCAAAATGGATTTGTATGCAACAGACTGCCCTAACCAAACAAGAATTTACAGAGATGCTAAGCACCTTCAAATCCGAAATGCTGGAGAACATCAACGAGCTGCTGAAACCCATGGCAGAACGCCTGGAAACGATGCGAGCATCCATGCACAAAATCTCTCAGTCAGCAGAAACGGCACTGGAATCAACCATTACTAACCAGGAAGACATCAGCGGCCTGCAAAAAAAAGAAACCTGGGGACGAGAACGGATTTTAGTATTAGAGCATCGCTCCAGAGAACGATTTCTCAAATGTAGAGGCTTCGAGGAGAAAATTGAAGGCACTGCAGATCTGGCTTCTCTTATTTCATCCTGGTTAGCCTCCGTCATCAATTCTGAAGACGGCGCTACCCTGATGGTGGTGAGAGCATACAGATTGGGTCCGCTAGTCCCTGACCAACGCAGAGGCCCCAGAGATATCTTGGCAGAACTACTTGACAATCGAAATAAACATAAAATACTGCAGGAAGCAAAAAATAATGGCAGCTTTAAACATAATCAATCTGAGATCTTTATATTTCCTGATGTGGCTCCAGAAGCCCTCCAAATTTGCAGTACACTAAAACGGGTAACAAAACGCCTTCAGGAAGCAAAATTGAAATATAGATGGCTAGCAACGGGCTACTTGCAAGTAAGGCACCACGGCTCCACCTTACCTACTTCGCAGACGACCTCGACTCCGGAGCAGCACTCCTCAGGGCAGTAGGTCTGGAAGAAGTCCAAGATATTGACACGACCCAATCGAAGAAAAGAAAGCAGGATACCTCTGGAACCCCAAAAAAAGTGGAGCAGAATTCCTACTAGACTCCAGATGTCTCCATAACCATCAAACAATTGATAAGTTTTAATAAATGACAACTCAATGTCGATTGTATATTCTAAAATACTGTTTCTTTAAATGTTATGTCTTAGATTAAGCTTCGGCGGGGGGGGGGATCGAGTCAGGCTCAGACATGAAGCCTATAAGCTGGGCTAATGGCCTGAGGGCCTTGTTACTGTTTTTTTGTGTGTTTTTTTACACTGACCTTATGGAGGAACAGGAAACGCTCCGTGTGAACATGCATCACACACATAGGATCCCTGGGGATCCAGTCGTTTCCAACCCTAATACGCACAATTTTTTGACGAAAATGTTGGGTTTTCAGAATGTATTGATCATTATAATAACAAGGGATTGGGTGGGGGGAGGGTTAATGGGGAGGGTTGGAGGGGTAGGAGGGTTTCTGTTGTTAAGTTAAAATTAAGATACACAGTACAGCATCCCAGTTTAGGCTCGAATTTTAGTAAGTACAACAAAACAGAAGGTAATATTCAGGGCTATTTTTGGGCAGGA
>NW_015173774.1:41228-64477 GCF_001447785.1 Gekko japonicus
GGAGTTCCGGCTGGCTCCTGAGTTGGCCACACCCAGCAGGAGCTCATTAGCATAACAGGCCACACCCAACAGCAGAAACTAATTGGAATTGGCTACATTAGGTGTGTTTGGCCTAACATGGAAAGGAGTTCCTGCTATAAAAAAGCCCTGGGTTTTGACAACAAACAAGGTAAACAGAATAAGAAGCAAAAGGTGGGTGTGGCTGGATGACCACACTTCTGGTAACATGGAGGTATGGCCTAATATGCTAATGAACTGTACTATAAGGGGTGTGGCCTAATATGCTAATGAGTTTCTGCTGTTGGGTATGGCTTATTATGCTAATGAGTTCCTGCTGGGCTTTTTCTACAAAAAAAGCCCTGGTAATATTCAACCCCAAATGCAAAGTGTTCACAATGTTGATTCAATGCCTATAGCCGCTACAAGCCAGCTAGCGCCTCCTTCAGGTTTCACTTTTAAAACTCTTAGAAGGATCTTCAGGGCTTTACAGAACAACAAAACTAGGTCACGCTTGTGTATACAGAACCAATGGCATTAATGGAGTATAGAATCACCTCTCTTAATTGTAGTGGATTAAATAATAAAATCAAGGCAAAGCGCATAGCCACTGACCTAAAAAATCAAAATACTATAGCACTCCTACAAGAAACATATATCAAAAATGGCCTTAAAGTCTTCAACTCCAAATGGTTCACCACTCAATACGTTGCTCCCGGCAATTCCAAGTCCCATGGGGTGGCAATATTAATTGCAAAATATATTACATTTGCCTTAGATGCAATTGAAAAAGACGCAGAAGGAAGATATATATTTTATACGAGGGAATTTACATGGCAGTTTAGTCACGCTGGCGTCGGTGTATGCACCCAACAAGGGTCAAATTGATTTTTTGAATCACCAAACTGCATCAATTCAAAAAGGGCCACACCATAATTGGAGGGGACTTCAACTACCTATTAAATAAAAAGTTTGACAAATCATCCCCTAAAAAGACATCCAATACAAGAGACACCCTGAGTCCATTACAGCAACTAGTATACAATCTCAATCTGTGATGTATGGAGGACTCAGCACGGTACTGAAAGAGACTATTCTTACTATTCATCAAAAGTCTACACCAGACTAGATTATATTTTTGTATCAAAAGAATCACTCCCACTTTTCCAATCATCAGAAATTGGCAGCATCAGATGGTCAGACCACGCCCCAATAGAATGTACACTCAGGCTTGGAAAAATCAACAACCAGAGACTCAATAGGGCTTTTAAGAAAAATTTATCGATTGACCCAATAACGAGACATGAACTCCAAAAAGAGCTAGAAGAGTACTTCCAATTAAATCAACATTGTGGGGTATCTAGCATTATGGTTTGGGAAGCCTCTAAAGCCGTACTAAGAGGCAAATCCATAGCATTGACAGCAGCCTGCAAAAGAGAAAAAAATAGAGAAAAAGTCTGAACTCTTAGCACATATAAGACAACTCAAAATTAATCACAAAAAGACGTGCAGTAACTGAGTCTATAGAAGATTAATCAACCTAAGGAAACAACTAGAGCTGCTAGACACCTCTACCTTAACACAGCAGGAGCTACTCACCAAGCATGAATCAACAAACACAGGCCCAAAGAACCTCCAATATCTTGCCTGGAAACTGAAAAAACAAAGAACAGAAAGATGGGTCCACAACATTAAAGACCCAAAAGGTAACTTGCAGACATCGCCTGAAAATATTATAAAAACACTGGAGACGTTCTACACTTCACTATACACCTCCTCTGACCCACCTGAAGTGAGTATTAAAGCCTGTCTGGATTCCCACACATCAGTTAAAGAGATTTCAGAGGATCATCAAGCACTACTTGACACCCCTACGGCAAAAGAAGAAGTAGAATCAGCTGTAAAAGCTCTTAAAAGAAACAAAGCCCTTGACTCGGATGGATTTCAGCCGGAATACTGTAAAACATTTGCACCAATATCAACACAACCATTATTGGAAACATTTAATCAAGTCCTACCGACAGGAGCCTTACCAGATACATGGACAGCGGCAAACGTGATTTTACTGCCAAAGAAGGATAAAGACGCTACAGATCCCAGGGCATACCGCCCAATTTCATTACTCAACACAGATTACAAAATTTTACATCTATTTTGGCCAACAGGCTAAAAAGCATAATCGGTGAATACATCCAAAGCGACCAAACAGGGTTCATCCAAACTCGAGACATCACCGACAATATCAGGAAAACATTGAATATAATCCACCACAGCAGGACACAATCATCAAACAACACAATGCTGTTAATGCTCGACATCTAAAAGGCTTTCGATACCTTGGAGGTCACTTACTTGGACAAGCTCGTGCAATGAATGAAATTTGGAGTCACATTCCTCAGAGCAATTTGAGCCATTTATAAGTGACCCAGAGCTAAGTTATTGATCAACGGCGATACATCCTCAAGAGACAGGTGTGCCTCTTATTGCCACTGCTGTTCGCACTTGCCATGGAACCGCTGGCATCAACTATCTGCAATAATCCTAGAATAAAAGGTGTTAACATCAAGGGGAAGGAATTTAAAGTTAGCCTCTTCGCTGACGACTTTACCATCTATGTCTCAGATCCCCAAACAACGCCGCCCAAAATTCAAAGCACCTTAGAAACATTTGGAAAAGTGGCCAGTTTTAAAAAAACCCAAATGAAGTCTACAATCTATCCAATTCGCTTGACTAATGCCATGACTTTGCACATCCAAACAAAATATCCCTTTCAATGGGTCACACCTGTCCTACCTTGGCATTAAACTACCTGTGCACCTGTCAGACCTTATCAAAACTAACCACACCAAAATAGATAAAGAAGTATGCGAGCTTCTGAAGATGTGGAATCACAAACCACTGTCCTGGTTAGATCGAATCCAAACATTCAAGTTCTTCATCTTCCGTAAAATTCCTATATTGTTTTAGGGATCTACCGATCTTTATTCCAGACTCCTTGTTGGCAAAATGGCAAAACAATGTCTCCAAATTTCTATGGCAATACAAAGTACCGAGAATCAAACATGCCACAGCAAGAAGACCGTTACGCAAAGGGGGCTTAGCGGTTCCAGATCTGCAGCTGTACTATACAGCAACACAATTGTCCAAACTCCTCAGACAATACCATAACCACAACCTAGATTGGCACCACATCGAAGAAACTGCATTACAACCACGCTGCCTAAAGGAAGTCCTATGGCAAGACCAACCTCACCAATGGCTAAAAACACTGCAAAATCCTAATTTGTGGACGACACTAAAGATCTGGTTCAAAAACAAATCACAGATAAGAACAGAAACTAAGGGCACAGCAATACATATAACATCAATACAAAGTGAAATGCTGCATAAGTTCACACAAAGAAATTAATGCTGAAATCCAATTTCCATGTTGTTTATAATTCTTGTATTTCAACAGGTGGACATCATCCAGACACCAGAGTGTCGACAAGATGTACAGAACGGGACGAACTTCTCGAGTTTTGCCGTTCGTTTCGAGAACAATCTGCTATGGCAGGCATCAGGCTTGACAAGAATATCAGATCTTCTAACCAAAGGCAAACTGTTATCAGAGCTGGAACTGGATAAAAAGGCAAACTCCAAACTAGCTTGGTTTGAGTACCTACAGTGCAACACCTATTGGAAGGCCAAAAGATCAAACCCAACTTACAGAAACCTCTTAATTGCTTTGAACAATTGCTTTGGAGACATGACCGAAAGAAAGGCTCAATTTCTACAATCTACAAACAACTGATTGAGTTAAAACTCAACAAAACACACAGCTATCAAGATGCTTGGCAAATGGAAATTCACCAACCCATATCCACAGACCAATGGATGGACATTTGTAAAACTCATGCCAAGAGTTCAAACTCACAACTGATTCAAGAAACAGCACTCAAGGTGCTACATAGGTGGTACCTCACCCCTGCAAAACTTTCACACATATATCCAAACACATCTTTGCTGTGTTGGAAACAATGCAGTCACAAAGCTACATACTTTCACACATGGTGGGAATGCCCCAAAGTAGCTCAATATTGGAACCAAATTATTCTCTCCATTCATGCACTAACAGGTTACAACTTAGCTTGTGATCCTTTGCTGATTCTCTTCCATCTTTGGCCCATGGACAGTCCACCTGAAAGAAGTAAATAACTAATTAATATATTGTTAATAGCCAGCAAAATGTCCCTTGCAAGTAAATGGAAAACTACACCAGTTTGGTGTAGTGGTTAAGTGCACGGACTCTAATCTGGGAGAACCGGGTTTGATTCCCCACTCCTCCACTTGCACCTGCTGATGTGACCTTGGGTCAGTCACAAGTTCTGGCACAGCTGTCCTTGAGAAAGAGCAGTTTGTGTCAGTTTTCTCTCAGCCCCACCCACCTCACGGGGTGTCTGTTGGGAGGGGAAGGGAGAGGAGTTTGTAAGCCGCTCTGAGACTGCAAGTGAAGGGTGGGGTATAAATCCAATCTCTTCTTCTTCTTCCCCACAATGCAACAGTGGCTGCATCCTGGCTAAACCATGAGGATGTGGAAAGACACATACTAAACCCTCTCAATAAGTGGTACCCAATACTGGAGAAGATGAATATAGATAAGTTTGAATGGGAAAATATCAAAGACCCTAAATATAGAATATTAACATGTGGTTGTAATTTATAGTTAATGCAAAGATCATGGGGTTGACACGGTAATGTTGCACAAAATAGTTTATGGCTTAACAAAATTTGGGAAAACATTGCACTGCAAGCACTGAATTTAGCTGTTTTGATGTGTCCATGTGTTTTGTTGTTCTGTACTTTCCCTTTCTCTTTACTGTATTATACCTTTGAAAAAATAAAATAAAATGTTTATTAAAAGAAATCAGAACGAAGGAGGAGGAGGAGACCCAAAAATGCTTGTCTTTTCTAGTTACCTAGTGAGGTGTTTCTGGGACACCTACAAGCAGGCCTGTAGCCAGGATTTTGTGTCTTACGGGACAATTTTTTTCTGATGGGGCTGAAGTTCTCAGTGCAGAAAGCAAAGCCATTTAAGCCAACAGAGAGCTGCTACCAGGCGAGATCTCTAAATTGCAAGCTGTCAGCCACTTTAGATTACAGTTCTCAGCTGCTGCAAGATAATAACTTCTGCCAGTTTAAGCAACAATCCTGAGAACAGGCTGGCAGGTGGGGGTGATGACCTCTATAGTCAAGAAAGCTAACACTTGGGCAGCAAAATTCTGTTAAAGGAGACCAATTTCTTAACACAGAGTCATAAGGGATCCTAGAGGTCACCTACTCCAACCCCTTTGCTCAGTGCAAGAGTTAGTTAGCTACAGCACCCCCACTCTGCTTAAAGGAGTGTACACCTTTAAAAAACACGTTTTAAAATGACTGGAAAAAGCATTTACAGGGAAAATGCTTGTGGGGCTGTGCCTTTAAGAAAGGGGGCAGAGCCCCCCAAAGCATCACTGGCCTTGCCCACAAGGAAGGCATGAAGGCATCTATTCTGAATGCCCCTTGCCTTGAACACCCTGTGGGGTCGCTGTAAGTCCATTGTGACTTGATGGCAGTCAAATAAAAAGTACATTTTTATCCTGCTCTTCTTCAAGAGCTGGTTTGGTATAGTGGTTACGAGCGCGGACTCTAATCTGGGAGAACCGGGGTTGATTCCCCACTCCTCCGCATGCAGCTGCTGGTGTGACCTTGGCTCAGTCACAAGTTCTCTAAGAGCTGTTCTCTCAGGGACAGTTCTCAAAAGACCTCTCTCAGCCCCGCCTACCGCACAGGGTGTCTGTTGTGGGGAGGGGAAGGGAAAGGAGATTGTAAGTCTTTGGGTAGTGAGGGGCGGGCTATAAATCCAATCTCCTCCTTCTCCTCCTTGACTTTACCTTCACAACCACCCAGCAAGGGAGGCTAGACAGAGAGACAGAACTGGGTCACCCAGCAAGCTTCATGGCACAGAGCAGATTTGAACACAGGCCTCCTAGATTCTAAGGCAGCACTTTAACCATTACACCGAAGTGGGTGTCAGCACACAGAATAAAAAACCACCACCAAATCCACTTAGCAGCCATGGTAAAGGGATTTACCTTTTCCATCTGCACTGCATTCCCTCTGCAAACCCTTTCCCCAGCCATTCCCTACCCCAGGGAGTGGTGAAAAGTGCCAAGTCACAACTGGGATTATACAAATCTGGGTACCCACCATTGTAGCTTCATTGATCCGATTGGCATCGTAACTGACATCTGATCTAATTTATTTTACACGGTATTTGATTATTCCAGACCAGGGGTTTCAAACATGCGGCCCAGGGGCTAGATCAAGCCCCTGGAGGGCTTCCATCAGGCCCGCAGTGGAACTGGCCATCTCCTGCTTCCAGTTCTGCTGCTGCTGCTGCATCACAGCTTGCTCCACCGGACTCTCTTAATCACTCAGCCATTTCATGTTTCAACCTGGGTCCTCGACTCAGAACTCTGAGCATGAGATTTCTGTGGTGAACGTCAATAAAACAAAAGTAGGTTTGCAGCTTCCAGAGCTAATGTTTTAAGCATGTTTTTATTTTTGTGTGTGTGTTTGTGTCCTTTATAAAGTTTATATCTCTGCTCCCTGTCATTACATTTTATGACGCACATGACCCGGCCCAACGAGGTCTCATTTATGTCAGATCCGGCCCCTGTAACAAATGAGTTCGACACCCCTGCTTTAGACCTTCCGTTCTACTCTTTGCTTTCCCAATGGTCCTTTAGAGCACGGTTCTAAACTCTCCACCGCGTCCCAGGGAAAATGTGCACATTTCCCACAGTGAGTGGCCGAAGTTCTCCCAGAATTACGACTGATCTCCGTACGTCCAATGATCACCTCCCCGTACTACATATCTCAAGGCACAACTCAAACTTCATTCATCAGAAAGTGGAATCCGGTTCTAGACTACCTATCTCAGCAGCAGTATCTATCCTCTCAATGGTCCCAATTTCACAAATGGATTTGATGATTTATTTCTTGCTCCTCCATAACTCCAAACATAACTCCAAAAAGTTTATTTTTTCTCTCTCTTCTTTTTTCCTTTATTTTTATAAGTCAACGTATATGACACTCATTCTAGACAGAAGTCAAACGTGCTTTACCTATTTTATGGGGAAAATAGGATAATCTGTGTACCAACTGTTGTGATTGCACAGTAAGTGTAAATTAGCGAGATTTTTAATTGTTGTCATCTACTTTATAAAACAGTGTTCCGTGCGCCTTGGTGTTTAGTCATGCCGGCCACATGACCACGGAAACGTCTTCGGACAGCGCTGGCTCTTCGGCTTTGAAACGGAGATGAGCACCGCAACCCTAGAGTCGGATTCGACTGGCTTTCGAGCAAGGGAACCTTTACCTTTTACTTTATAAAAGTTGAAAATTGTTATTGGTGAAGCCTGACATTACACATAATGTTATGTTTATTTGTGATATGCAATCGCACAAGTAATAATTTTAAGACAATAAAAGCTTTAAATTTTTTTTAAAAGATCACCTCCCCTGGAGAAGATGGCCACTCTTGAGGGCGGCATCTCTGGCACTGGACCTCACGGAGGTCCCTCCCCAAACTCCGCCCTCCCTAGGCTCCACCCCCAAGTCTCCAAGAAACGCCTAAGCCGGGGTTAGCAACTCTACCCACAGAAGAGAAACGAAAAAGGATAATCGCTGACAATAGGGCGGCTGCAAAGAGATCGCAAAAAAGTTCCCAATATAGTGTTGCCAGCTCCGGGTTGGAAGATATCCTGGAGATTTTTTTGGGGGGGTGAGCCCAGGGAGAGAGGGGTTTGGGGAGGGAAGGGACCTCAGCAGGTTATAATTCCACAGGGTCCTCCCTTTTCTCCTGATCCTGGTCATCTGGAGGTGAACGGTAACAGCAGAGGGTGTCCAGGTGTAAGACAGAAACTCCGTCAAAGGTTGTGCTCCCCCAGCCCAATTTGAGAAAGCACACGGCAGTCTTGTAGAGGAGAATCAGATCTTGTACTTTATTGATCAACAAAGGAGGGAGGTGCAGATCCAATAAGGTTTTGAACCCCACAGCTCTCCCTAAGGTTACAATGGGAGACACAGGGTTTTATACCCCCTATGACAGTTAGAAATAAATCACAATTATTGATTCCATCAAACTTTGTCACATATCCGTCACACCATTCTGATTGGGCTCGGACCGACCTGGAGGCTGGATTTTCCCAGGCAAAAATGTACCTCCTCCAGCTAAACAATAGACTTTCTTCTCCTCAAACTGTAAAATTCCAAAAAGTATCTAATGTAACAAATATTGGTACATCATGCAGTGTTCTCCATCTAACGCAAGCAAACTGACATCAGGGACATGCGCAATTACAACTGGCCACTATAAGCAAGGTCAGTCAGTTACTGCCTGTCAGCATTTGGTATTTTACCCAGAATGCCTTTAAGCAATGAACCAAAGTGAATATCTGAATATATGTTGATGATTGATTTCAGTCTTAGTGATTAGAATCATCAAAGGCACTTAACATATGCACCATGGAAGCGTTAAGAGCAGCTACTAAGTTAAACTGACTGTTAGCCAGTGGCAGAGTACTGGTTCTATAAGCAGTGTGCACAACACAGGTTCCACCTGGAGGTTGGCAGCCCTAAAAAGCACCAGAAAGGGGCAGACCGGCTGGTCCTTCATCCGAGGCGCGGCCCCCTTTCTCCGGCATGCCCAGGCTGGGCAAACCTGGAGGTTGGCAGCCCTAAAAAGCACCAGAAAGGGGCAGACCGGCTGGTCCTTCATCCAAGGCCCTTTCTCCGGCATGCCCAGGCTGGGCAGAAGGAGCCCATTTGTGATGAAGGTTTGGTCCGAGCCATTTCCATTTATTTGGGGGGTGAATCCTCCAGGGATTTCTCCCCTCTTTTTTTCATGGCTGGCGTCTTCCCAGGAAGTGGCTCCAGCATTGCCCAGCATCAGAATTAAGAGCCCCATCCAAGGCTCCCTTCTAAGCCATGGAGTCTTGTGAACAAAAATTCTACTCGGTGAGCTACTGCCATTAAAGCTGTGAGTGAGCGGTTTGGCTGCTGCATCAATGAGTTTGCTCTGGAGCCATCCCTTCCTGAGCTGAGACAAAAAATCTGTGTGCCGGAGGTGAAAAAAACTGTGAGCTAGCTCACACTAACACAGCTTAGAGGGAACACTGGCCACCTCCTGTTTCCCCTTGAAACAACTCAAGCATCCCATCCGTTGATAGCGTCTCCTTGGAAAGAGCGGGCAGACAGCAGAACTTGAAACACACACATGCACACACACTAATCTATATGCTGCGACGGCACAATATCCATCTTTCTGGAGCCGTTCCTTCGGCGACCAAGAGGGCGGTTTAATTAACACTTGATGCAACTGAACGGAGTCTCGATTAAGAAATCTGGCACGGCAGAATCCCAAGGGGGGGGGCGGTGTTGGAAGGTCTAGTGCCCGCCATCCTCCTGAGACATGCCACCTGAATTTTGGTCCATCCGCTCTCAGCCGTGTTGGGAACGCTGCAACTCCCAGGCAGCCCCATAGCTATGGAATGCTTTGGGAGGGGGCCTCGGGGTCCCCCGCCAGTTAATTAAATGAAAGTACAGTGCAGGTGGTAAGTTGGAGCACTTTGGAGGTAGTCCGGGAGGGAGGGGGCCGAGAAGAAACACTAGAGGGCTGGGCCCCGTGGGCCCCATGTTAACTACGGGCCAGCCCCCAGGCCTTTGTACACAAGAAGGTTGGACATGAAGAAGTTCTCTGCATGTCCCTCTTCTCTTCACAAGAGCCTGGTTAGGCAGGCAAGGGATGACGGGGAACAGCACAAGGGCAAGTGGTAAGCCAAGTTAGGGTTACCAGCGACGCTCCCTCTAAGCTGTGGAATCTTATGAGCAAAAATCCCACTTTGTGAGCGACTGGCATGAAAGTTGCGAGCGAGCGATTTGGCTACTGCATATATCAGTTTGCTCTGGAGCCCTCCTTCCTGAGCAAAAGCAAAAATGTGTGAGCCGGAGGCTAAAAAACTGTGAGCTGGCTCACACTAACTCAGCTTAGAGGGAACACTGGTTGCCAGCTCTGAGCTGGGAAAGTCCTGGAGATTTGGGTGTGGAGCCTGAGGAGGGTGAGGTTTGGGGAAGAGGGGGAGCTCTGTAGGCGAAGAAGAGGAGGAGGGGGAGGGGGAGGAGATTGGATTTATACCCCGACCTTCACTACCTGAAGGAGTCTCAGAGCGGCTTACAACCTCCTTCCCACAACAGACACCCAGTGAGGGAGGTGGGGCTGAGAGAGCTCTTTCGAGGACTGCCCTTGAGAGAACAGCTCTGAGAGAACCTGTGGCTGACCCAAGGTCCCACCAGCTGCTGCATGTGGAGGAGTGGGGAATCAAACCCGGTTCTCCCAGATTAGAGTCTGTGCTCTTAACCACTACACCCAACTGCCTCTTAATGCCAGAGAGTCCACCCTCCAAAGCAGCCACTTCCTCCAGGGGAAATGTGAACTTAGGCAGGTCATGAGAAGGGAGGACAGGAAGGGTTGCCTCAAGGCTTAGTTTTCCAAATATATTTTATTATTTTTCAAAAAAGGCAATACATTTAACATGAACAAACAGTAAAAACAATAACATACAAACTTCGTTAATCTGTTGTATGACATTATACATAACATAAATTACTCTGATGAACAAGACTTCATAGTTGATTGCAATATACAGGTAAGTATACTTATTAAAGCAGAATTCCAACTATACAATAACATTTGTGGAACATTTCAAAATATGAGGTACATCAGTCTCTAATTCAACTATGATACACTACATAAAGGTAAGTATATCACGGTATTTGTTAGGTATGGTGTCCTTAAAAAAAGAAGAGGTTTTGACCACATAGTCAATAAAAGGTAACCACTTGATCAACTTGCAAGGTCTTACGGCCCCTGTTTCATTGGTTGGAATGGAATCTGCTATCTTTTCCATAGTCAACATATCCCAGATTGTGACAATCCATCTATTTAGTGCAATGGGGGCGGCCTCTTTCCAACTGGCCGCTATTACTGTCTTGGCGGCTAATAAAAGGAGGGAGATTAGTTCTCTCCTAATGGGCGGGATGGTATTGTCCCTTTGCAGATCTAAAAGCACTGCCTCTGGGGCTCTATCAATTTCATACCCTGTAATCGTTTTTACATAGTGAAGGACCTCCGCCCAAAATTGGGACACCACTTTACAACTCCACCAACAATGAAGAAAAGATCCTTGAGCTCCACATTTTCTCCAACAAAGAGGGGAATATGCGGGGGAGATATGGTGTAACATTAGCGGCGTGGTGTACCAAAGCATTAATACCTTATAAGCTTGTAAATGAATATTTAATGAATTTGAAGTTAGGGCAGTGGAAGACCAGATCTTATCCCAATCCTTGTCTGTTATTCTGGAAGAACAATCTTTTTGCCAGCTATGTTGATATCCTAAGGTCCTATTTGAATATTTTTCTATCAAAGTTTTATAGACAATAGATATACCTCTGGTTGTTATCGTGCTTTTTTTCTCCATGAGTTTTTCAAACGTAGTTAGTGGTCGTACCTTTTTGTTACCCAGATTCCAGGTTCCAAATAATGACACCAGTTGAGAATATTCAAACCAGGGAAAAAGACACTGCCTCAAGGCTTAGTTCTCGTGGCCCTTCCTTACACGCCCAGGGAAATGCTGATTCCCACTTTGGGGTCAGGAAGCAATTTTGGCTAGGGATCCTGGAGGTTTTTTGTCATGTTCTGGGCATGGAACAGCGGTCACTGTAGGTGTGGAGGGGGAGGTGTTTGTGAATCTCCTGCCTTGTGCGGTGGATTGGACTAGATGACCCTGGAGGTCCCTTCCAACTCTATGATTCTCTGATCTCTGTTATCTGGAACATAGTTGTCATTCTAGGAGATCTCCAGGCCACACCTGGAGGCTGGCAACTCTATTAGGAGCCAAATAGGGATCTGAATTCGGATCTCCCCAATTCTGGATCCCGCCCCCCCCCCTCCCCCCCCGCTTCTTGGTCTTTCAGCTCTTTATATAGAGTCACATCTTCAGAGATGGTCTTTGCAGCTGGACACTTCTGGGACGCTTGCAAGCCAGACAGTGAAGACGATGGGGACTCTCTGCTGGTTATCCTGCATCTGGAACCCAGAGGTAGACTGCCTCTGCACATGGAATTTCCACCTAGCTCTTATGGTTAACACGGCGCTGACAGACCCCTCCCCATCTAAGAACATAAGAAACTGTCTTGCTGGCTCAGAGCAGCCGAGTCCAGCATTCTTAGCAGCAAACCCAGTGACCAGTCAGGGTTCAGACGTCCCCCTAGAAATTAACCCCCCACCCACTTCTAGCTAAGATACCTTCACGCCTTTACTCAAGTCCCCCAAGACCCCCCTGTAGTGCAGATCCTTGCCAGAACAAAGCAAGGCGCAGCATCTTCTGCAGGACAGATTTCAACTCAGGTGGACTTTTGTGTTTTACCCAGCTGTGTTCTAGAATACTTTCGCAGTTCAAAGTAAAGGCTGTTATTGAAATTTAGAACTCCCCCTGTTAGCCAAATTGCCTCAGATCGTGATTTAATATGGGGAGTTATAATCTTAAACCAGGCAATAGGCGACTGCGGTGGCGAGTGTCTATGTATACAGGGGTTCCGCTTCTTCCAGACACACCAAAAACCAGGTGCTGAGACTGATGTCAGTATAAGATGGTTTTGTTTACTGAAGGTATTACAAACATACAATAACGCAAGCGCGCACACAATTATACAGCATCTAGGAAGTATAGATAGAAGAGAATAGTACATTCGCATTAGCAGGATGTTCCGTTGATGGGCAATACTTTACCTGTCCGGCGCAGTTGGATGGAGCGAACCTCAGGAAAAGGAGGGGGACTATGGGGTGTTGGGGAAGGTCCGTGTCCTGAACCGGCAGGGGCACGAGAAGACTCTGGCTGCGCATCCAGGAGTCAGAAGCTTAGGGTTGGGGGTGGGGGAGTCAAGGGGGAGAGAATGCAAGAGTGCAAGTAAGCGAGAGAGAGAGCTGGTGTTGGGCCCTCGCTTTTATTAGGAGGTTGAGGGGTGGGCTAAGCTTGGCCACCTCTCTTGGCACACATCCTGTTAGTCCGTCCCCAAAAATATGCTGACTGGTGCTGGGGTCGAAGGTCTGGGGAATGGGCGATGTTAAACCTAATGAGAAACTAGTCTGGACAATGGCACCTGATGGGCTTATGTCCTGTGCTGGCCAGAGCCATTGTTTCCTTGTTGTCTTATGGCTGTGGTTTCGACTAGGTGATGTATTAGGTGGGGGGAAACCAGGGGTCATTCCGTAGAAAAAGAGGTGCAGAAGCTCATTAGCATAACTTATTAGCATAGCTTATTTGCATAGGCCGCACCCCCTGACATCACCGGAAGTGTGTCAGAAGGCAACACCCACCACTCAGGCGCCACTGGACTGTTTTGGATTGCTAGCTATGGGGGGGGGGAATGCGCAGATCTGCCCTCACAGAGGAGGGAGAGCTTGTACCTGAAGGCGGGCCGGGGGGGGGGGCTCTGCAACTTACCTGGCTGCTTCTTGCTCCTCGTGGCCCGACTGAGGGCTGCTGGGAGCAGGGGGCAGGGCTTGTTGCATGTGCCCGCCCCCGAGCTCCTTACTGCCGGAGCTCCGCTCCAGTGCGCTCCCGCAGGAAATGACCCCTGGGGAAAACATGTTGCCTACGTGCAAGGAAAGGGGATTCTTCATGGAGTCTGGGTCCCCTATCTTCTGGCCCGGCATGGCAGCAGCCTGGCTTCTTAGTGCTATACATGGCTAGGGAACTGGTTCATCTTATTGCAGGTAAGAGGGTTGGTGACATACAGGAACCATGGACACATCATCTCACAGGAAAGCTTCCTTCTTCTGTGCGCATGTCTGTGGGCATCCTCTGGAGTCACCTTACAGTTCAGTCCAAAGCTCCCTCTAAGCTGTGGAGTCTTGTGAGCATCAATTCTACTTTGTGAGCCCCTGGCATTAAAGTTGTGAGCGAGCAATTTGGCTGCTGCATCAAATTAGTTTGCTCTGGAGCCATCCTTTCCTGAGCTAAGACAAAAATCTGTGAGCCAGAGGCTCAAAAACTGTGAGCTAGCTCATGCTAAACTCAGCTTAGAGGGAACACTGGTTCAGCCCCTTTTGCACACAACTAACACAGATCAGGTTTTCATAACTTATGAGTTCATAGAGGCGCAATAGGAGCCTCATAGGGCAACCCCCCCATTTCACCTTAAACTCCGCCCCATTCGTTTCTGCATCTCTCCTGTACAGATCAAACCTGGGGGGGGGGTCATCATTTTTGCGCTGTTGTTTTGCTACCTTGCCCCAGTTTTTTCCTTGCCATGTTTTTGCTTCAGCCGTGCATAAATCCTATGAATGAACTGGGGCAGCGAGCCAAGAAAAGGGATGAAATGAAAAGCTCATTCCACCGACATGTGAAAACCAAATAGAACATCTTAGATGAGTGTGCTGTCGTGATTAGGAGCGCGGACTCTAATCTGGGAGAACTGGGTTTGATTCCCCACTCCTCCATGTGCAGCTGCTGGTGTGACCTTGGGTCAGTCACAAGTCCTCTCTGAGCTGTTCTCTCACGAGCAGTCCTCGAAAGAGCTCTCTCAGCCCCACCTACCTCCCAGGGTGTCTGTGGTGGGGAGGGGAAGGAGGTTGTAAGCCGCTCTGAGACTCCTTCAGGTAATGAAGGACGGGGTATAAATCCAATCTCTTCTTCTTCTTTTACCTCACAGGGTGTCTGTTGTGGGGAGGGGAAGGGAAAGGAGTTGTAAGCCGCTCTGAGACTCCTTCAGGTAATGAAGGACGGGGTATAAATCCAATCTCTTCTTCTTCTTTTACCTCACAGGGTGTCTGTTGTGGGGAGGGGAAGGGAAAGGAGTTGTAAGCCGCTCTGAGACTCCTTCAGGTAATGAAGGACGGGGTATAAATCCAATCTCTTCTTCTTCTTTTACCTCACAGGGTGTCTGTTGTGGGGAGGGGAAGGGAAAGGAGTTGTAAGCCGCTCTGAGACTCCTTCAGGTAGTGAAGGGCAGGGTATAAATCCAACCTCTTCTCTTCTTCCTTTTTCAAACAGGGCCACAGGGAGCGTGAGCTAGAGTTGCCAACCTCCAGGTGGGGCCCGGAGATCTGCCAGTATTACAATTGATCTCCAGATGACCAGGGGTCATTTCGTAGAAAAAGAGCTAGGGGGACTCATTAGCATAACTCATTAGCATATGCCACACACCCTGACATCACCGGAAGTGTGTCCTCCCAACTGCCGGCGGCGACCTCCAGCGGGCACCAGCAGGGAGCTCCAGGCCCCGCCCTCCCGCACCTCACCCGGGGGGATGGCGTCCCCCCGCGTCCCCCCCCAAATGACCCCTGCAGACGACAGAGATCAGTAACTCTGGAGAAAACTGATGCTTTGGAGGCTGGACTCTAGGACATTGTACTCCACTGAGGTCTCTGTCCTTTGTAGGCTCCACCCTCAAATCTTCAGGAGTTTCCCAACCTGGACCTGGCCACCCTACACCCTCATAAGCTCTGTTAGCCCCCTCATCACCCTTAGACCTGCATGCACAACTCGAGCTGCGTCCACACATCAGCAGATATTGTGCAGGAGCAAGCTCTGCAACACGGGAAAAGACAACCGCAAATAGTCGAAATAGCCCAGTGCTAGTGTAACTACCCAACCACGTATGGTCATGTGGTAATGGGATCCTCAGTCTTTCCAGAGCTGGGAACCAGTTCACCCACTGCATGGCTGCAAGCCATGTGACAGGAAGAGGAGGAGCTCATCAGCTGGGGCGGAGTCTCCAATGTTTTTGACCCCGCAGAAGGTTCCTTTGGAATTCTGACACCAAGTGGCGGGTGCAGCCTCAAAATGGCCACCCTAGGAGGCGAAGCCAACCACAGAATTTGATGTTTTCATCTGCTACCAAATGATTGTTGAACTATTAATATGCACTGTCAGATGAACTGTCAGATCTGCAGGATCTGAGTGACAGCAGTGAGACTGCTGGAAGCCTGTCCTAGCCGGTTTAGACCAGTTTATGGTGTGAGGCCACAGGCATGACTCAGCTTGATGCTGATTGGTTGTAAATATGTATATAAGTGGACAAGTGCAGTCCAAACTATTCCTTTTGTGAATCACGGTGTTTGGCGAAGCACTTT
This sequence comes from Gekko japonicus, assembly GCF_001447785.1. Lineage (NCBI taxonomy): Eukaryota > Metazoa > Chordata > Lepidosauria > Squamata > Gekkonidae > Gekko > Gekko japonicus. The sequence goes on from NW_015173774.1 coordinate 57,448, forward strand.
GACGGAGCGTTGTATATTCTGTGAATAAACTGTATATAGTTCACCACAAAGAACTGTGTGGCGTGGTACTATATAGGCTGGATGTGCTGCTGACTGCTGGAGTGTGGCTGGAAAGGTTGGTGTGGCTGAAATAGTCCTGGAGGCTGGCAAGTAACTTCTACTGGCATCAGGCCGCCGAGTGCGCACCGCGCAACAATGATTGTTCTGATATTGATGTAAACCGCCCTGAGCTTGCTTTCGGGGAGTGCGGTATAGAAATCAAATAAATAAATAAAGAATGGAGGGAGCTTATACAGAACAGCAAGAGTAACCTTTCAGCGTTTCAGACAGAGGCTCTGCTTAACAAATCCACTCAAGCAGAAAGAAAACATATCAGTGGGGCGATTGGATATAGAAAACTGGTTTAGGGGGATTTGTTAAATTTTCAATTCATTTCACAGCCAAAGAGTACCAGCTATCTGAAGAAGCGGAAAGCGAACGCGGCATTGAAGCCAGCCGTGCATAGCTGCTACTCCCGCAAGACGTGGAATTTTTGTTCTCCTGAAGCTTTTCATACTAAGGACTGGTGGACTTTATTCCATTTTTCCTTTGTTTCAAGTACTTTTTGCCCCTAGCTCGTTAAGAATATATAAAGGTGTTTGTTGAACTTGGTAAGAATTTGAACTGCTTGAGTTGATTTGTACAATACAATCTCTCTGCTTGTATTCGTAATATATTCACGGAGTCTTTTGACATTGATACGGTCTCCTCCCGTGAGCTCTCTTTTTGATATACCGCCTGGAGGTTGGCAACCCTATTTGGGAATCTATGACCGGGTTCAGAGTAGGACTGCCAACTCCATGTGTGGGAACGCCTGGAAATGTGGTGGCAGAGCCTGAGACGGGCTGGGTTTCAGAAGCGATGAGCAAGAGTGACGCCATTTTGATAGATTTTGCAAAGTGCGGCAGGCAGCTGACATCAGGCTGGGACTTTGCCCAGCCTTGGTATTCTTGATACAGCCAAAGAGACAGAGACATTATTCCAGGGGGGGGGGGGGGGCTTGTGCACAGAAGCACAAATGGCCAGTGTATTTCAATGCATAAAAAGCTTATCTGCTGGCTTGCTGACATGTAACTCGACTACGTAACGTGCGAGAATAGAAGGAGCCCGTGTATGGAAACACGCTGCAAACTGAAGCCATTGATCTATGGCAGATATATTGAAGGCCACAATGCCATTTACTTTCTTTTTCTTTCTTTCTTTTTCCTTTTTTAAAAAAACCCTCTGTGTCTGTGTCCTTCACAAAGTCTACATCTCCGCTACCCGGCATTACATTCCACGACAGGCATGGCCCGGCCCAACCGATGGTGGCTCAAATTTTAATGACAACATACAACATACTACCTCAAAGGTACCAAAACCAAACAGAGTATAAATACCAAACAGTAAACACTTTGCTTTAAAAACAAACAAACGATAGGAGCTATAACAGTGCAGAGTTTGTAATACTGGAGTATGTTATACTGTTTTATATTCAGCAGCCATAACCAAGAAGCATAGGCCGGATTGTTTGGGAGTAAATCCTTCTCAGGCATATATTGAAGGTAAGGGAACCAGGTGCGCTCAAAGAGTGATTTCGTTGTACAGAGATTCGTTTGAGCTATATTTAAAGTGTCACTTATCTTATCCATCAGGAATTGTTCCCACACTTTATTTCTCCAGGCCTCTAAACTTGGAGACTTAGGTGATTTCCAGGCAGCTGCGATGGTGGTTTGTGCCGCCGTAAGTAGGTATGATGTTAGCTGTTGTAGCGGTTCTTCATCGTGAGCTGGATCTCTAAAATGTAATAGGATAGCTTTAGGAGAGAGCGGGATGTTCTGTCCTGTTATTTTCCATTTACTTTCTCAGTGAAGAAGAAGAGAACAAAGGTAGCTTGTGAGGGACTCAAATACCTGCGTGCTATGTGAAGCTGCGGTGGCTCAAGTGGTTATGACGCTGAGCTGCAGACCGGAAGATCTGTAGTTTGGCAGTTCGAGACCCGAGTGCCGCGTGATGGAGCGAGCTCCCGTCTCTGGCCCTGGCTCCTGCCAACCTAGCAGTTCAAAAGCAAGAAATTGCAAGTAGGTAAATAGGTACCGCTTCAGTTGGAAGGTAACAGTGTTCCGTGCGCCTTGGCATCTAGTCATGCCGGCTGCATGACCATGGAGAAGTCTTCGGGCAGCGCTGGCTCTTCGGCTTGGAAACGGAGATGAGCACCGCAACCCTAGAGTGGGATTCGACAGGCTTTCGAGCAAGGGAACCTTTACCTTTATGTACAGTTATAGTGTGTATGCCTGAGCAGTCGTTTATTGTATCCCATGAAAGCTACTGATATCACGTTTTGGGTGGACCTCTTGGCTGTTCTTTTGCTGAGGTCTCCTTTATTCGAATAAATGTCTATTCTGCTTAGAAGGACTCTCCCCTGTTGTGTTTTTAATTGGAGTAAGGCACACCAGGTGAGCATCCGGTTTGGTTTACAGAAGGGCAGGGGCCATAGTGAGGCATAACTGAGAAGAAGAGTTGGTTTTTATACCCCGCTTTTCTCTTCCCTAGGGAGTCTCAAAGCAGCTTACAATCTCCTTCCCCTCCTCTCCCCACAACAGTCACATTGTGAGGTAGGTGGGGCAGAGAGAGCTCTGAGAGAACTGTGACTGGCCCAAGGTCACCCAGCAGGCCTCATGTGTCTCAAAGAGGCTTACAATCGCCTTCCCTTCCTCTCCCCACAACAGTCACATTGTGAGGTAGGTGGGGCAGAGAGAGCTCTGAGAGAACTGTGACTGGCCCAAGGTCACCCAACAGGCCTCATGTGTCGCAAAGAGGCTTACAATCGCCTTCCCTTCCTCTCTCCACAACAGTCACATTGTGAGGTAGGTGGGGCAGAGAGAGCTCTGAGAGAACTGGGACTGGCCCAAGGTGAAACAGGCTTCACGTGGAGGAAGAGGAGGGAATCAAACCCGGCTCTCCTGATTAGAGTCCGCTGATCTCGACCACTGTACCACACTGGATGTCATAGAGGCTGCCATGAAGTCCACCCTCCAAAGTAGTCATTTCTGTCAGCTAGAGATCAATTGCAATTCCTGGAAACCTCCGGGGCCGTACCTGGAGATTGGCCACCCTAGTTCAGAGTCCTTTTGCATCAAAATTACTATCCCCTGCCTGCTCCCGTAATAGCTCTGGTTCAAAGTAAGGTTTCCCTTGCTCAAAAGCTAGTCGAATCCAACTCGAGGGGGCGATGCTCACCTCTGTTTCCAAGCCGAAGAGCCAGCGCTGTCCGAAGACGTTCCCATGGTCATGTGCCTGGCATGACTAGACGCTGAGGTGCACGGAACGCTGTTACCTTCCCAGCACAGTCAGCGGTACCTATTAATCTACTTGCAATTTCTTGCTTTCGAACTGCTAGTTTGGCAAGAGCTGGGGCCAGAGATGGGAGCTCACTCTGTCACGTGGCACTAGGGTCTCGAACTGCCGAGCTACAGACCTTCCGGTCTGCAGCTCAGCGTCCTAACCTCTGAGCCACTGCGGCCCCCCTGGTTCAAAGTAGGTAGATGTAAAAGGTTGCCCAGGAGGCTGGGGTGGGAGGGAGAATTTTAACTTTATGCTTTCACTGATGGGGCTGAAACTGGCCATAACCAGGTAGAAATGAGATACCTACTTCTGCCTCCAAGCTTACAACAATCTTACAATGGCCAGTTTGGGGTAGTGGTTAGGACCGCGGACTCTAATCTGGGAGAACCGGGTTTGATTCCCCGCTCCCCCACTCACAGCTGCTGGATGATCTTGGGCAAGCCATAGTTCTGTCAGAGGTGTTCTTGAAAAGGAGCAGTTTCTGTCAGAGCTCTCTCAACCCCACCGACCTCACAGGGTGTCTGTTGTAGGGAAGGGAAAGGAGATTGTAAGCCGCTCTGAGACTCCCTTGGGTAGTGAAGGGCGGGGGGCATAAATCCAATCTCCTCCTTCTTACAACAGTTGGTCTCCCGGGGTACCCTCAGGCCCCAAATTAACATTTTCCACCCCGTTGCAGGATCTGAGTATTCTTCTTCCACCTCTTTAAGCCAGCCGAACTGAGAAAGAGAGGCCGAACCGTACCCAGTTCTTGGCACACAAAACCCTCCATCGTTCCGTGCCCCTACCACTTATCTCGGGAGCGAGACATACAGTAATGAAGGCTCACATTGTATCTTTTCATTCGCCGTGGTTATCGCTGCAGCGCATTCAACAGCGAAAATTGCAAAGAAGGCAAATGGGGGGGGGGCGCCTGTTCCCCTCCAGCTTCCATTTATATCTGACAAAGACAAAGAGAACACCTTGTCTGCAGTCGGGGGCGGAGAGAGACGAGGGGGAGATAGTCCCAAGGGGGCTCGCGAGACCCCCAGATTGCGTTTGCCGCACTAAAAACAAACTCACGCGCCTGTACTGAAAGGGCCCATGCTACGTTTTGCAGTGCATGTTAATTTTAATTTTGCTTTACTCAGGGCTCTTATTGTAGCAGGAACTCCTTCGCATATTAAGCAACACACCCCTAATGTAGCCAATCCTGCAAGAGCTTACAGTAGCCCCTGTAAGAAGAGCTCTGTAAGCTCTTGGAGGATTGGCTACATTAGGGGTGTGTCGCCCAGAGGTCATTTCGGGGGGGATCGCGGGGGATTGCAGTTCCCCCGGGTGAGGTACGGGGGGCGGGGCACATGACAAAGCCCCGCCCCCTGCTTCCGGCCCTCATTCAGCCAGGAGGAGGCAGGAGAAGAGGGAGGGTAAGTTGCTTCCTCCCTGCCTCTCCCCACCCCTGCCTGCCTGGGGCCAGGGAGGGCCTTCGCGGGGCTTCCTTGCACTCCCGCTGGCCTTGCAGGTCCACCGCCGGGCCCCTCATGGGGCTCGGCCGTGGAGCTGCAAGGCCGAGCGGTGGCGGCCGGGACCGTTGGGGGCGGGGGGTGTGGCCTTATGACACACTTCCGGTGATGTCAGGGGGTGTGGCCTTATGACACACTTCCGGTGATGTCAGGGGGTGTGGCATATGCTAATGAGTTATGCTAATGAGTTCCCCTAGCTCTTTTTCTACGAAACGACCCGTGGTGTTGCCTAATATGCAAAGGAGTTCCCGCTACAAAAAGAGCCCTCTTTACTACATCTGAAAAAAAGGAGAGCACGGCGGTGGGGAAGCGGTAGAAAAGGGCAAACCGGAATGATCAAGGAGTCAGAAGCTCTTCCCTACCAGACTGGTGTAGTCCAGGGGTCATTTTGTAGAGAAAGAGGTGCAGGAGCTCATTAGCATAACTCATTAGCATAACTTATTTGCATAGGCCACACCCCTTGACATCACCGGAAGTGTGTCAGAAGGCAACACTCACCGTTCAGGCTCCACTGGACTGTTTTGGATTGCTAGCTATTGGGGGGGGGGAACGTGCAGATCTGTCCTCGCAGAGGAGGGAGAGCTTGTACCTGAATAAAACTTGGTCTTAAAGGTGCCACTGGACTGTTTTGGGCCGGTGGGGCTGGGGGGGGGCGGCTCTGCAGCTTACCTGGCTGCTTCTTGCTGTGACTGAGGGCTGCTGCGAGCAGGGGGCAGGGCTTGTTGCATGTGCCCACCCCCTGTGCTCTTTACTGCCGGAGCTCCGCTCCTGTGCGCTCCTGCAGGAAATGACCACTGGTGTAGTGGTTAGGAGTATGGACTTTAATCTGGGGAAACTGGGTTTAATTCCCCACTCCTCCATATGTAGCTGCTGGTGTGACCTTTGGTCAGTCATAAATTCTTTCAGAGTTGTTCTCTCAAGAGCAGTTCTCTCAAGAGCTCTCTCAGCCCCATCTACCTCACAGGGTGTCTGTTGTGGGGAGGGGAAGGGAAAGGAGATTGTAAGCCGCTCTGAGATTCCTTTGGGTAGTGAAGGGTGGGGTATAAACCCAATCTCTTCTTCTCTTCTTCTTCTGCCCCACCCTTCTCCCCAGTGGGGAACCCGAAGCAGCTGGCATCATTCTCCTCTCCTCCACTTCCATCCTCACAACAACCCTGTGAGGTAGGCGAGGCTGTGAGGGTGTCACTCACTAGGTCGAACCCACCCAGCAAGCTTCCATGGCAGCGTAGGGATTCAAACCTGGGTCATCCAGAGCCGAGTCCAGTTCTTTTAACCACTGCACCGAGCTGTCTCCTACCAAGAAAGGCCAAAGATTTGGGGGCTTTTCCGTTTGGAAAAAGACAGCAAAGAAGCACGGACATGACAGAGAATTACACAATTACAGCAGTGTGCTACGCGCACTGGGCATCTCGAACTCGGCACCAGGATGAGTGGACGGTAGCTGCAGATCAAGAGTCACGCACACGTGAAAATGCACATGCATTTCCCCCAGAGCCCTGGGAAGAAAAACAAGCAGCACTCGGTGGGGTCTGGAATTACAGCTCCTCTCCAGATGACAGAGATCAGTTCCCCTGGGCAAAATGGCTGCTTTTGAGGGTGGACTCTACGGCATTGTACCAACCAGGGCTATTTTTGGGCAGGAACGCACAGGAACGGAGTTCCGGCTGGCTCCCGAGTTGGCCACACCCAGCAGGAGCTCATTAGCATAACAGGCCACACCCAACAGCAGAAACTCATTGGAATTGGCTACATTAGGGGTGTGTGGCCTAACATGCAAAGGAGTTCCTGCTACAAAAAAAGCCCTGGGTTTTGACAACAAGCAAGGTAAACAGAATAAGAAGCAAAAGGTGGGTGTGGCTGGATGACCACACTTCTGGTAACATGGGGGCATGGCCTAATATGCCAATGAGCTGTACTATAAGGGGTGTGGCCTAATATGCTAATGTGTAGGGTTGCCAAATCCAAATTTGGAAATATCTGAGAACTTTGGGGGTGGAGCCAGGAGACTTTGGGGGTGGAGCCAGGAGACTTTTGTGACGTCACTTCCAGGTCAAATGGCAAGTGATGTCACTTCCCCTTCCGATGATGTCACTTCCAGTACACTGCATCAAAACCCCACCTAGCTAAGCATCATACCAGCAACTACCTCCTTAAAACCATTTCTCCGA
>NW_015173774.1:64916-81644 GCF_001447785.1 Gekko japonicus
CACGTTTATCCCCCCACACACACACGCCAGTGGCCAGGGTACCTCGCAAGCACTGTTCCCTCTAAGCTGTGGAGTCTTTGCAGGGCTTTTTTTGTAGAAAAAGCCCAGCAGGAACTCATTAGCATAATAGGCCACACCCAACAGCAGGAACTCATTAGCATATTATGCCCCACCCTGACAGCACAGCTCATTAGCATATTAGGCCACACCCCCATGTTACCAGAAGCGTGGTCATCCAGCCACACCCACCTTTTGCTTCTTATTCTGTTTACCTTCTTTGTGGTCAAAACCCAGGGGGTTTTTTTGTAGCAGGAACTCCTTTGCATGTTAGGCCACATCCCTAATGTAGCCAATCCTAATGAGTTTCTGCTATTGGGTGTGGCCTATTATGCTAATGAGTTCCTGCTGGGCGTGGTCAATTCGGGAGCCAGCCGGAATTCCGTTCCTGTGCGTTTCTGCCCAAAAATAGCCCTGCTTGTGAGCAAAAATTCTACTTTGTGAGCTACTGGCATTAAAGTTGTGAGCAAGCAATTTGGCTGCTGCATCAATCAGTTTGCTCTGGAGCCCTCCCTTCCTGAGCTAAGACAAAAATGTGTGAGCCAGAGGCTAAAAAACTGTGAGCTAGCTCACGCTAACTCAGCTTAGAGGGAACACTGCTGGCAACCCCTAAACTGCACAAATATGTCCAGCCCCCCAAGAGCTTCAGCCCCGTCCTTCCAGTGGCCTTTTCTGCCAAGCGACAGATCAACAGTTTCGTGAAACCTCATTGCCCCCTTTTATTTGTGTCCCTTCGCAGGGACTCAAGAAAGGAATCAATGGCTTTTTGTTCACCACAGACCATTTCTGAATTCCTCTCCTTGAACTGAATCTCCAGAGAACAGCTCTCAAGAGGAAAAATTCATAGTTTCTAATCCCACCCGTACAGAAGCACAGAGAGAGGAACTGAATGGAAGTAGCGTAGCTCCAGGTCTTCCTCAATAGGTGCAAGGATTTTTTTCTCTTTTATTACCATGGCCTTGTGTTACATTGTGGGTGTCTCGGACCAGCTAATCTTCTTGCCCTTCAGGAAAATATCACCAAATGGATTGCAACACACAATGCAAACACAGACGGCTGGCATTTCTTTGAGCATTTCTCTGTCGAGCAGAAAATGAGACAATTCGACCAGAAAGCTGGGATAAATGATAGCTATTCTCCGAGACCGTTATTGAACAAACTGTGACTTTCTCAGGAGGCCATAAGCAAGTACAGAGAAATTTTTCTCGTTCTCCCCAAATACTAGAACTTGAGGACATCCGATGAAGCTGACGGGCAGTAGGTTCAGGAGAGACAAAAGGAAATGCGACTTTACACAGAGAATGATTAACATATGGAATTTGCTCCTAGAGGATGTAGTGATGGCCACAGGAATAAACAGTTTTAAAGGGGGATTAGACAGATTCCTGGAGGATGTCTTATCAATGGCTACTAGCCATGGTGGCTGAGAGAAACCTCCACATTCAGAGGCAGTCGACTTCTGAATCCCAGAACCAGGAGGCAACATCAGGGGAATGCCTCGGCCTCTATGCTCCCTTTTTTAACCCTCCAGAGGAACTGCTTAGCCACTCTGTGTGAGACAGGATATTGGACTCAATGGCCCACTGGTCTGATCCAGCAGGGCTCTTCTTATGTTCTTATGAAGATCTCTGCCTCTCTGCCCTGTTGTTGGCTCTCCAGAGGAACTGGTTGGCCTCTGTGTGAGACAGGATGCTGGACTAGATGGACCACTGGTCTGATCCATCAGGGCTCTAATTTTCTTATCAGAGAAGGCCTCGGCCTTTATGCCTTGTTGCTGGTACTCCAGAGGAACTGGTTGGCCACTGTGTGAGACAGGATGCTAGACTAGAGGGACCACTGGTCTGATCCAGCAGGGCTCTTCCTATGTTCTCATCAGGGAAGGCCTCGGCCTCTCTGCCCTGTTGTTGGCCCTGCAGAAGAACTGGTTGGCCTCTGTGTGAGACAGGATGCTGGACTAGAGGGACCACTGGTCTGATCCAGCAGGGCTCTTCCTATGTTCTCATCAGGGAAGGCCTCGCCCTCTCTGCCCTGGTGTTGGCCCTCCAGAGGAACTGGTTGGCCTCTGTGTGAGACAGGATGCTGGGCTAGAGGGACCACTGGTCTGATCCAGCAGGGCTCCTTTTATGTTCTTTTCAGGGAAGGCCTCAGACTGATCCAGCAGGCCTCTTCTTACGTGCTTATGCCAGGGCTCTCACTGGAACATGGGAGGCAATGAGTTCCTCTGAACACGCACAGCGTGCAACAGCTTAGCTGCAGGAAATAGTTCTGAAGTGTCAAGATTATTTCTAAACTCTCCCCTCTAGAAGCCAAAATGACTAAACCAAAGCTATGCTATGTCGGTCACATCCCGGAAAGACGAAAGTCTCTGGAAAAGACAATAATGCTAGGAAAAGTTGGAAGGCAGCAGGAAAAGAGGTAGATCCCAGATGAGATGGATGGAATCGATGAAGGAAGCCACGGCCCTCAGTTGGCAAGCCCCGAGCAAGGCTGTTTAAACAACAGGGTGTTTTGGAGGTCATTCGTTCATAGGGTTGTCGTACGAAGTAAATGTTACATGTGATTCATTTCCAAGCGAGTGGGGGGGGGGGAGAATCAGCCCCAAATACCACCTGGCTGAGTCAAACTGGGCCTCCTGTATCCCACAGTAACCATTCCAAAGGCCTGCAAACAGAAGCACAAAGGCTAAGCTCCCCCCGGTACCTGGCATTCGGAAGCCCATCACCTCAGAAGTAGGCAGCGGCTCCATTTAGCACTGCTGGAAATGACCAGGGGTGGGGCCAATCCTTCACGGCCATCTCCAACCCCTTGTCGAGCTATTCGCCATATTTTGTATCCTGTGGCAGGGAGTTCCACAAATTAACCCCCCCCCCCACTTTGGCACTGGAAACTGCCTTAAGTCAGGTAATACCTGGGCATCTGACCGTCAGTGGCACTCCAGGGTCCCAGGCTGAGATCATGCACATCACCTCCCTCCGACTGCCAGGGATCGAACCTGGGGCCTCCTGCGTGCCAGGCAAATGCTCTACCACCGAGTCCCCAGCCATTCCCAGCCTACCTCATAGGGTGTCTGTTGTGGGGAGGAGAAGGGAAAGGAGTTTGTAAGTCGCTCTGAGACTCCTTTGGGTAGTGAAGGGCGGGGTAGAAATCCAGTCTCCTCTTCTTCTTTTACCTCCCAGGGTGTTTGTTGTCGGGAGGGGAAGGGAAAGGAGTTTGTAAGCCTTTCTGAGACTCCTTTGGGTAGTGAAGGGCGGGGTAGAAATCCAGTCTCTTCTTCTTCTTTTACCTCACTACCCAAAGGTGTCTCAGAGTGGCTTCCAAACTCCTTTCCCTTCCCCTCCCCACAACAGACACCCTGAGAGGTAAAAGAAGAAGAGATTGGATTTATACCCCGCCCTTCACTACCCGAGGGAGTCTCAGAGCGGCTTACAAACCCCTTTCCCTCCCCCTCCCCACAACAGACACCCTGTGAGGTAAAAGAAGAAGATTTATACCCTGCCCTTCACTACCCGAAGGAGTCTCAGAGCAGCTTACAATCTCCTTTCCCTTCCCCTCCCCACAACAGACACCCTGTGGGGTAGGCAGGGCTGAGAGAGCTCTTTCGAGGACTGCCCTTGAGAGAACAGCTCTGAAAGAACTTGTGACTGACCTAAGATCACACCAGCAGCTGCATGTGGAGGAGTGGGGAAATCAAACCCAGTTCTCCCAAACTGGCTCTCAAGAAAAACTGGCCCCCCGGGGAAAAACTTGACATTAACAAGTCCAAAGGGTTTGTGGGAAGAAAGAAAAGAGAGCCACTATTGAAAGCACTGATATTTATTTACACAGAAATATCTTTCGACACAACAGTGATCACAACTGGTCCCCCCCCCCAACAGAATCCAAACTCAGTTCATACATTCTGTGAAATCATGACTGGACTGTGCTACTGGGCCACAAAATGAAACAGATCCCTGCATGTAGAAATGTAGCTATCAGGGAGATAGAATGGGGAAACCCTGAAACACTAGGTTTCCGCAAGTTCTTCCTTTTAAAATTATGGGGGAGCGTCACAACATGCCACCACTCCTGCCAACCCCACGTCCCTGGGACGCACAGATGCATCCCCAGAGTGGTACAGTCCAGGAAAAGTTTTACCACCTTGATTCTGTATAACCACCCTTATTTTTAAGAAACGGTCTATAAAAGCCACTGTGCATGCCATTCAAAGGGGGGGGGGTTAGGGCAGAGGTTATTTCCCCCTTCCCATTGAAACAACTTCCCAACCTACGAATTACAACACAACACCCTCAAAATGCTGCATTTGCAGTAAGCAGAATATACTCAACCGGACACTGCTATCTGGCAGCTGGAAGTTAAAAACACAAAAGAAAAACTTTGGTTTGTCACTTTTTTTAAATCACAGAGGAAAACAGATGCTAACAGAAGTGAAACACTGGAGGAGGGTTCTCATAAGATCACACCCACACAAATCTCTTTCCCAACATGGTTCGTTCTGCAGATGACGCCTGACCCAAGCGTTCTGTGAAACCCGAAAGCTGCCCCACTCCCGAACCAACCTCCTGATCTAATACAGGATGTAAAACTGCGGACCTGTTTTTAGAATCTTGAACGTTCCTGAAACCCAGCCGCCACCCCTGGGGCAGAAGCAGAATTTCACTTGCTAACTGTTTGAAATAATGAGTTTCCATTTGATGCGTCACACTCAATACTTCCAGTTATGGACGGTGCTGGATTTTTAGAGGTAGGTGCGGCGAGACCAAGAAGAAAAAACAAGCTGGTTTTTCACCTCTTTTGTTCTGAAACCCACATCAGTTAAAGCCGCCTTCAAAATTCATACAAGACAAAAGTGGTTTCATCGAACTTCAGAATACAGTTTTCACATCAGACCCAACCCACCAAAGATTCAAATCCCAGCATCTGGAGCTTAAAAACAGCAATCCCCAAAACTAATTGCGAGACGACGTCAGCAAGAATTAAGGCCTGCTATCAGCTCCAAGAGTCTAGTGGAGAATGCCTGCTGCACCCCTGCTGGATGCTCTGGCCCTCCCTCCTTGTAACATCTCCATAGGGGGCAGGGCAATACTTCTGCACCTCTGTTCAGTCAAGCAACGCTGAAACAAAGACTGCAGAATTACCAGTCCTCAGTAGGGGTGGCCTGCCAGCTGCTGTTGTTCTTCTGAAAAAGGAAAGTACGACTGAGGACGGCAACAGAAGCCAAAACAAACGTGTGGGCAGCTCAGATGAGTACAAAGACAAAATAAATTGGGTGGGAGTAATTCAAGTGGGGACCCCGAACTTGGGAAAAAGCAGCACTCAGCGCACAGACTTCTTGGAGGTGACCTGGGTTTAAGAGAGTCCCAGCCGTGGGTATGAAACCAGAGACAGAAATCCACGCTTTATCTACCGCACCTTAAAATGTGAGCATCAGTTGACACTTGCGGCGTGAGAAAACCCCCTCCCATACGGACGTACCGATATAGCATCCTGCAAATAGCCTCTTCCCCTAAAATAATATTACCTCTATGTGATCAAACAGGGACTCCTTTTCAAGACCTCTCAACCTCAAGCCAGGCATGGGGTGAAGGTCTGTGCGGCCAGAGAAACGCTTCGAACCATCTCTTGAGAAGTGAGTAACTTTTGAAGGCTGGTTTGAGGCGCTGCGTGAAAACAGTGACACAGTTGCCTTGAAAAGCCACCCAGGACTGCAGTTGGCGGCAGACCAGGCCCTTACAGGAAAAAAAGAGCGTTTTCCTGTCCTGCTAAAAATGCCCCGGCCACGATTAGTTTCTTAAGAGCCACGTTAAGAGACTCGGCGCCCTGATCCATCGTTCTTGAAACTGAAGGACGTGCACATATAAAAAGACAGACTATATTACATTTTATAAAACGGGCCACCTTTTTTGAGTTTAGAAAATGGGGCAATTTGGCTAGGGGGGGTTTGGAACGGAACAATCTGAGTCAAGTCTGCAACGGCCAGGCAAAGGGCTAGATCCTAAGGGGGATTTCTGTAGACAGAAGGGGGTGTTGACCAATCTCCTCTTCTCACGGCAGACCTCTGATGCCTCCATGCATGTACTGTGGGGGTGGGTGTCTCCTGTCCCCCCCCCCAGTATTGCATTGGGGGCATTTGGGGCAGCAGTGGGAGGTGGGCGTCAGGGACAGAAGCTTCTTCCACCTGGAGAAACCCTCCATGGGATCACACCGAAAGTCCATACTTGGCTGGGAATAATTTCGAGTAAACCAAAGAGTTTGAATGTTTAAAAAATTTCTTCTGCAGAACTGCCAAGGGTGTGCGACGGGAGTTCACACACACGCACGTATCGGAGGCCGAAAGCCTCGACATGACAACTCTGGGATAGCCTCCAAAAACCAGGAACCAGCTCCCTGAACATGGAACCTCCACATTCAGAGGTAGTCTACCTTCAGAAAAGCTGGGCGCAAAAAACAGGGTTGCTGCCTTTGTGACCCAGCTTACCAGGCTCTTGTGGGTCTCTGGAGGCAGCGCGTTGAAACTGTGGCCTACAGCAATTTTTTTAAATGTTCTCGCCTCACTTTAAAGACTCCCCCCCCAACCCTGTTGAGAATTTAAGGCACTGAAAAGGGAAAAAAAAATCTATATTTTGCTATGCCGCACCAAACCAAACCAAAGCTTAAGCCCGTTAAATAAAGTGTTTTCTCTTGCTCTTCCCGGTTAAGGTCAGAGTAAACAATCATTCTGCATCATGATGCTTAATTTTAAATTACTTGGCCTATAAACAGGGGGGCTGAAAATCAAAGGGACGGCAGCCACAACTGCAGAGGGGAACAGAATGTGCAGAGGCGGGGGAAAGTGTGCTTTCTTCTGCCTTCCCAAAATGTGCTTGCAAAAGAGGGGAAGAGGTCACACAGTTATTTAAAAAATCATACAAATGTGTCGAAGGCCTTCTTTGCCAAAATCTGAAAAGGCTGTCAACCCCTCAAAACCAACTGGAAAACTCGTGTTTTGTCCGTTCGTAGGGTTTTAAAACACCGGGCGCTTCTCAGAAGAGAAGCTGAGAGAGAAGGAAAACATTTGTGTCCCGCCAAATCCATCTCTATCGTGTCACGAGTCGATCGATTTGAACAAAGAGGGCCAGAAAACGACCGCGTGATCCTAAACTGAGAAAGCTGTGGGGGGGGGAGGGATCTCCTTTCCCCAAAATAATTGTGTAACGGGGCAAGGGTTTCCAGGGAATTTCACTGCTCCTGGGCCTTGAAGTCTCCCGGCCAATAGCCCCCCCAACATCAAGCCGCCACCTCACGAAAATCCTTCTGGTTTATCAACTGATTCTCTTAACTAAGCCTGCGCAAATTTCAATATGAGCACAGAACTGTGAACAATGGTCACATGGGCCAGGGGAGGCACTGTTTTATGAGACGCATCCTGCGCCGTGGAAACGGAAGAGGAAGGCCTCATCTTAGGAGAGCCGATCCCCCTCCTGTGGGAGGGAACATGGATACGGAGCGCCTCGTCTCAGGAAGAGAGATCACTTCCTGCACGGAAACAGGAAGCGCCTCATCACAGAAGATTCCCCTCAGGGTCCTTTTTCTTAGAAGACTTATTATTAAAAATTAATTCCCCCCCTTTTTTTAGGGTTTGAGGGCCCCTTTAAAATCTGGTCGAAATCAATAAAATGTTGGCGGTCTAACACTGTGGGAGCTTTCACACCTGCTAAATAACGCAGGTTCGATCCATGTCAGGGTCCTTGTTCTTAGAAGACTTGTATTAAAAATAAATTCACTTTTTTTAAGGGTTTGAGGGCACCTTTAAGATCTGGTTGAAATCAATAAAATGTTGGCGGTCTAACACTGTGGGAGCTTTCACACCTGCTAAATAACGCAGGTTCGATCCATGTCAGGGTCCTTGTTCTTAGAAGACTTGTATTAAAAATAAATTCACTTTTTTAAAGGGTTTGAGGGCACCTTTAAAATCTGGTCGAAATCAATAAAATGTTGGAAGTCTAACACTGTGGGCGCTTTCACACCTGCTAAATAATGCAGGTTCGCTCCACGTCAGGGTCCTTGTTCTTAGAAGACTTGTATTAAAAATAAATTCACTTTTTTAAAGGGTTTGAGGGCACCTTTAAAATCTGATCGAAATCAATAAAATGTTGGAGGTCTAACACTGTGGGCGCTTTCACACCTGCTAAATAACGCAGGCTCGATCCATGTCAGGGTCCTTTTTCTTAGAAGACTTGTATTAAAAATAAATTCATTTTTTTTAAGGGTTTGAGGGCACCTTTAAAATCTGATCGAAATCAATAAAATGTTGGAGGTCTAACACTGTGGGCGCTTTCACGCCTGCTAAATAACGCAGGTTCGATCCACTCCGGCGACCGTTTGCAAGCGGATCGGGCCATTTCACACAGTAAAATCCAGTTGCAAAGTGCTTTGAAAGCGGATCGAAAGGGCATTATTCATTGTGTGAGAGAGCTGCATGAAGGGGGTCAGCTATTTCTGTCACTGCCGAGCTCCAAACCAGAGTCCCCAGAAAGGCTGACGACTTCTTCTGAGCAAAACTGCCCCAAGGACTTTGGTGGCAACTTGGCAACGGCCTACGTGAGGCAAAGAGCAGGCGACCTTGTTGGCAGCAGTAAGGGTTTCCCCCCCCTGTAACATCGCAATTACTCCACGGACTTTGGCTGAAGAGCTATACCAATGCCCCACGGTCCAACACACAGCGCCAAACGACAACAATCCAGTTCCGAATCCCCCCCACGGCCCTCAAACTAGACAAAACCACTACTCCTTGCAGTCCAACGTACCCCCCCCCCCTCTGGCATTCATGCGCACATTAATTCCTCAGTTAAATATTTAAAAAAGCCGACGGAAGAGGGAGGGCGAGAAGGGAGGTGGGGGTGGCCGAGGAGGTCCCTCTTCCCCTCCATTAGCTCATTTGCTCCAGGTACGCCGAAAGCAGGAGGGCCGGGGGTAGGAAGACGGTCCGCTTGTTGCTGACCTTCATCTGCCGCTGCCCTTCGTCACCGGAACCTGGACGGAAAGATTTCAGGCATTAAGACTGGAGCGCGTGTTGAGAGCTGCTCGGTCGCCGGAACCGCGAGCGGCTGACCGGCAGTGCATTGAGAGATTACGGATAATTTATTTGTAAATATATATCTTTTTTAAAAAAAATAACAATTCTGCTTGATTTCAGTTTTTCGCCTACGAAACTCCAAATGTGTTCGTTCTCTCCGTCTCTCTCTTTAAACACTATCGCCAACGTAAGTTTCCCAGTTCTCTCCCCCCCGCCCCCCCTGGCATCCCCTTTAATAAAACATAGGTCCTTTCTATACTTGGATCTCATCCCTGGTTTTATCAGAGTTCAATTCGCGACACAATACCTTGCATTTATCCCTGGTTATAAGAGCATCCGTTTATCCCGGGACAAGTATGGGACAAAACCGGGTGGTGACCTCAATGTAATGTGGAAACAAAAAATACCCCAAGATAATTACAGGGGTGAACTCGCGTGTCGTGTAGAATGTAAGTTCGGGGACAGGGATGAACCAGGATTTAAGGACTAATGTGGAAAGGACCATAGAAGTGTGTGAGTGTAACAACAAAAGGAGGGGGGGGGAAATATAATAATAAACCCAGTTCTGTTTCTTTTGGCCTGTGCCGGGAAGAAGAAATTGGATTTATGCCCCGTCCTTCACTACCTGAAGGAGTCTCAGAGCATCTTACCAATCTCCTTTCCCTTCCCCTCCCCACAACAGACACCCTGTGAGGTAGGTGGGGCTGAGAGAGCTCTCTCGAGAACTGCCCTTGAGAGAACAGCTCTGAAAGAACTTGTGACTGACCCAAGGTCACACCAGCAGCTGCATGTGGAGGAGTGGGGAATCAAACCCGGTTCTCCCAGATTAGAGTCTGCCCTCCTAACTAGGGGTGTGCAAAAAAAAAAATTCGGCCTATTCAGTTTGAGCCTAATCAGGCAGAAACAATTTCAGTGGGCAGTAAGACTCCCGCATGTCAGTTTCGTCAGTACCAGCCCATTTGGGAGGCCAGCGAAATGTCAATTTCAGCCCCATTATATCCTATGGGCCATTGAAGTCAATGGTGAAAACATAGGGTATATTCTGGGGGCTGGAGGGGAGGGGGTTTGAGGGAGAGGCTCCAAACTCACAGTGTAGCTGCTGGAACCTCTCCCCAAAATACCCACCATGTTTCAAGAATATTGGAACAGGGGGTCCAATTCTACGGGCCCCCAAACAGGTTGCCCCTACATTGTTCTCTATGGTGGGAAAAAAGTAACTTGTAAAGTAAAGTAAAAGGAATGTTAAACAGTTTCACTTTTTCTATAAATTTGCTTCTTTTATCAACTTTTTTACTCTCCAACGTTACTCAAATGCTTTTAAAGTTCATTATCGCTTGTCCGGATGTTTCAACATTCGCCTTCAACTGTTTCCCGGTAAGCAAAATGATATTCGTTACCTTGTTTGTTTGTCTTTGGTTTTCACACTGCCTCCTTCGGTCCAAATCTTTCCTTTTGTCTTGTGAGGTCAGGAAATGGTGATTTTAAGCTGACATCCCAGCTCGGTGTGATCCTTTAGTGCTGTGCGCAACGCCCGCTTTGGGAGAGGGGATCAAAGTGTAATACAAGCCTCCTCCGAGGCTTGATCACACCAATCTCAACTCTCACTTGGGTCTTGATGCCTCCCCCCCCCCCGGTGTTTGGGGTTTCGGTGCGGCACTGTGGAATTTCGGCGGCAATTCAGCAGCAAGCCGATACAGATCAGAGAATCTGAATCGGCCCGCAGCAGCCCAAAAGGGGCCCGAATGGATGAACCGAATGCACATCCCTACTCCTAACCATTACACCAAACTGGCACTTGAGAAGTGGCGGTGGGCTTCTCGACAGAGGGGTTCTGGGACTTAAGAAGTCATGCTCACACACGCACGCCATGACCTGGAAAACCTGGCGAAAGAGCTGGCTGCACTTACTTTGCAGGGAGGGAATGTTGTTCTGCACATGCTCAGAGGCAACCACCTGTTATGCCCAAGTATTTCCGGGAATTCAAACTAGGCCCCAGGGCTGTCGCCTTGGGGCTGGGGCCAGAGTCCTTCTGCATACTCAGCTGGCAACATTTAAATGAGGAATCTTAAGAGCTCTTGATCTTCCCCTGGCTTCTTGCACAGAAGCAGAATTTGCCAACGGGGAGATCACAAAGAGGTAGGGGCAAATCCAGATCGGAACATAGAGGAGGCCTCGGAGAAGGAGGAGGCTTCAGTGGGACAAAGAGAGAGCCTGTCGCACTGCGGAAAGTATGTATTTGGGAAAAAAAAACCATCCTCACTGGCAGAGACAAGATCCATGTACTGGCAGAGGGCGTGAAGCAACAGCCGTTCGAAACTGCAAGGAAACAAAGGGGGAGACATTAACGGGGCCGTGGCTCACGTGCGGAAGCCCTTCCAGGCTGCCGCCGTGGGGCACATCATGAAAAGCACATCCTGCACCAGAACGCCTGCCAGCAAACCAAACTGTTCACTCCACACCTTTATGGAGCCGTTATCCAAATCTGCAGGGGGGGGGGGAGGTTCCCACATCCAGTCCTCTCCCACAACCGTTTAAAGCATTTGTTTCCTTTTTTTAAAAAAAGCCAAGTTTCTAGTTCTCAGTGGCTGCCAAAGCAAGCCCGCGGTGATGAAGGAAGCGCTGAAGAGGGTGTGAAAGGGGTGAAGATGCCTTGCAGTCCCCCCCCCCCAAAGCAATGCCTTAAATGTGCTGTGGCTCAGTGGTAGAGTATCTGCTTGGCACGCAGAAGGTCCCAGGTTCAATCCCCGGCATCTCCAGTTAAAAGGACCAGGGCAGAGGGGATGTGAAAGACCTCCGCCTGAGACCCTGGAGAGCTGTAAAGACGGACTGTGGCTCAGTGGCAGAGCGTCTGCTTGGCACGCAGAAGGTCCCAGGTTCAATCCCTGGCATCTCCAGTTAAAAGGACCAGGGCGGAGGTATGTGGAAGACCTCCGCCTGAGACCCTGGAGAGCTGTAAAGAGGGTCTGTGGCTTAGTGGCAGAGCCTCTGCTTGGCACGCAGAAGGTCCCAGGTTCAATTACTGGTATCTCCAGTTAAAAGGACAAGCAGGAGGTGATTTAAAAGACCTCTCTGCCTGAGACCCTGGAGAGCAGCTGCCAGTCTGAGTGGACCAGACTGACCTTGAGGAACCTAACGTCTGATTCAGTATAAGGCAGCTTCATGTCCTTCCTGCTCTGCTGGGGGACCAAAAATCCCAATTCCTCCTTTCCCAGTAATTGGAATCACCCCCAAACTGGGCTTTGGCACCAAAAACCAAACCGAATGCGGGGAGAGGAAGTCCAGCTTCAAATGTCACTAGCCCCAGACGTGGCCCTCCACAAACACTCTATCCTCTGCTTCCGGAGAATGGGTTCCAGAACTGTGGGCCTACCAAAAGTGCCACCGGACTCTAACTTTGTTCCGCTACCCACCGGAATCTATACTTTTGCTTTGTTTCGGTTCTGTTTTTAGACTTCTTGTTGGTTCTACAACCCTTAGTCCTATTTCATTGTCTACTGAACGTCCCATCCTGTTAACTGTACTGACTCCATTCCTGTGCGTTCCTGCCCAAAAATAGCCCTGGAGGGAACAAAGTCCACCACTATATCCTAGGACAGCAACTCCCTCCAGTTGATTGTTAGTTGTGTGACGGAGGACATGGTTTTGCCTACCCCAAATTTTCTTCATTGGGTGATTTCCCCCCCCCCACCCCAAATCAATAATAGTGGAGAGAAGCCAGGAATTGGAGCTTCTTGACCAATACCCGTCTACCCCCCTGCACACAGCATCTTCAGGAAGTGTTGAATATATTCAAGGGCACCCTGCAATTCCAAGAACGTGCCTCCCCCAAAAACACCCCGAGTGGTATCCTGGGTCCTTGAAGTCAAAAAGGACTCAAACATCAGAAGACATCTGCAGATCACATAAGCCTTTTGACTGATAAGAGCCGGGTTATTAATTTGCTTACTTCATTTATACCCGAACCCTTTCTCCCCAACAGAGATGCCAAGTGGCTGAAATCATTCTCCTCTCCTCCATTTCACCCACGCAACAACCCTGTGAGGTAGGTCAGGCTGAGAGCGTGTGACCGGCCCAAGGTCGCCCAGCGAGCTTCCAAGACACAAGCGGGGATCTGAATCCGGGTCTCCCAGATTCTAGTCCGACACTTTAACCGCCACATCCCACTGGGCTCTCGGAACGAGGATACCGTGCGGCGGACACCAACGAGGAACGTCCTAAATGCGGTGGGTGCCAGTGTCTGGAAAGGGGGGCCGGTGGCGGTCTAATCCAGGAAACAGCAAGCGAGGCAGCTCAAGTCGGACACAAGGGGGCGCCACTCACATGGAACCTGGAGTTACCTATTATCCATCATTGCCGTGTAGACAGAGTGGGGGCGGACAGAAAAAAAGGCCAGTATCTCCTCCTCCAGGCACTCCAGGGTCCCCTACAAAGGTAAGCAAGGAGGCCTTTAGGCAGGGCCTGTTCAAAACCCCCAGGAAAACCCCCAGACAAGACAGACCCTCCACGGGAGAGTGGCCACTGTCAAGACCCTGCCATCTTGGATGCTGCTTTCCGACAGAAGAAGAAGAAGAGATTAGATTTATACCCTTCACTCCCCAAGGGAGTCTCAGAGCGGGTTACAAACTCCTTTCCCTTCCCCTCCCCACAACAGACACCCTGTGAGGGAGGTGGGGCTGAGAGGGCTCTCTCAAGAACTGCCCTTGAGAGAACAGCTCTGAAAGAACTTGTGACTGACCCGAGGTCACGCCAGCAGCTGCCTGTGGAGGCGTGGGGAATCAAACCCGGTTCTCCCAGATTAGAGTCCGCACACTTAACCACTACACCAAACTGATACGAAGTCACACAGCTAAAGGTGCGGACGGACCTTCTGTAGCTGTGCAAACCTGCCCGCTCCTTAAGAAAAAACATCTGTACCGGCTCTCACAGAACAGTAACTCCAGCACTCACAACGGACTCTTCTTTTCAGATTGGAGCAGGTGCTCCGCATGTCAAGGAATTACGTTTGCAGGGTTCAATTGCAACATATAATGTTCCCCCCCTCCCCAGCACTTCAAAATCATGCGATGCTCCACCCAGCACATATTTATTTACTTCATTCACACCTTGCCTTTCTCCCCAATGGAGACCCCACACAACCTACATCATTCTCCTCCCCTCCGTTTTACCCTCACAACAACCCTGTGAGGTAGGGCTAGCCTGAAAGGGTCCTGTTCAGATTTACTGATCTGCACTCTTTGGCCATGTTCAGAATTAGATGTACAGAGTACAAAGGTTACCGTTTTTTGACAATCACAGCCTTGGTTTACTCGTTTCACGAGTGGCTGTTACAATACGAACACAGATTTGTGTAGGTCTTTCTAGTTGTGCAATAATTCTATGTAAAGGTAAAGGTTTTCCTTGCTCCAAAGCTAGTTGAATCCAACTCTAGGGGACAGTGGTCATCTTCGTTTCCAAACCAAAGAGCCAGAGATGAAGAAAGGTTAAAATACTTGGGGCTCTTTAGCTTGGAGAAATGACGGTTGAGGGGTGACACGATCGAGGTTTATAAGACTATGCATGGGATAGAGCAGGTTGAGAAAAAAGTACTTTTCTCCCTTTCCCACAATACAAGAACTCGTGGGCACTCCATGAAATTGCTGAGAAGATAAAAGGAAGTCCTTCTTCACCCAAAGAGTGATGAACACATGGAATTCACTGCCACGGGAGGTGGTGGTGGCTACAAGCATGGACAGCTTCAAGAGGGAATCAGATAAGCATATGGAGCAGAAGTCCATCAGTGGCTGTTAGCCACAAGGTATAGACAGGAACACTCGGTATGGGGCAGGTGATGCTCCGTCTTCTTGGTGCTGGGAGGGCTTCTAGTGTCCTGGCCCCACTGCTGGACCTCCTGATGGCCCCTGGTATTTCTGGCCACTGTGTGACACAGAGTGTTGGACTGGATGGGCCATTGGCCTGATCCAACACTGGCTTCTCTTCTGTTCTTATGATGTCAGAAGATGTTTCCGTGGTCATGTGGCTGGCATGACTAAACGCCAAGGCGCACGGAACACTATTCCTTGCTTCACTATTTTAATAATAATATAAAAACATTTCTAACTCTTCTTTCCTTCAAAGCAAAAGAGCAGGGCCAGAAAAAAGATCTTAGTTAGCAAGTACAAGTGTGATTTGAGAGCCGTCTCTTCCAACTAACTCAACACGATCCCCTCTCTTGAAACAAAGATGACATTCCTCCTCACCCCACCTCTGACCTGGGAACGTACCGTGGGGATCCGGCCACGCCTCAGTGTCACGCGCAGGCGTCGGCTGATGCGCTGGAAACATTCTTTGGGCGTGTACGCAGGATATTCTGCAAAGGAAGAGAAGAAAAAATATATATAGGCTTTCGTGTGCATGCACACTTCTTCAGGTACAGGTACAGACTGTACCTGAAAGCTTATACCCAGAATAAAACTTTGGTGGTCTTAAAGGTGCCACTGAATAAATGGGAAGAGGAACTTTCTCTGGATATGCAGGGGTCAGACTGGATAAATATCTGGGCACCTCCAGGGAACAAATCCCCAATTTATAACATCAGACTACAATTTTTTAAATTGATAACTAGGTGGTATCTCACACCACAGCAATTACAGTCCAACTATAAGCCCCTCCTGCTGGAAATGCGGTGGACAGATAGGGACCTATATCCACTGCTGGTGGGACTGTCAAGAAATTAATAAATTCTGGAAAGCAGTAGTTACACAGATAAATGTAATCACATGGCAAGCAATACCATGTAGACCAGAGGTGGTCCTATTGGACATGTGGAATGGCAACAGGACCAGCGACACCAAGGAACTCACCTCAATACTACTCGTACAGCGGCGGCCTAGAAATCACCAACTCCGCCAACCCTTTCAACTTGGGATCAATTCGTAATGGCTAAAATTACAGACTCACTGAACAGAGCGAATGACAGGAATATGCCAACCTTTGTTCGGATATGGGCACCGGTCCTAGAGTATATGATGACAAATGATATACTCCCAACAAGAGAAATATATCATAACTGGTTCTACCTATAGACTACCCACACTGCTGAAAATCTTAGACTGAATAAATGAGTAGACTCCAAACTCAAGGGAACACTTCCTTCCAAAAGTCAGATTTGAAGGCTTCATGTTAAGTAGTTTTTAGTACGTTAGGCTAAGTCATTGTCATTTAGTAATATGTAACAGATAAAACGTTTATGTTGCTTACTGTAAAGCTTTCTGAAAACTCAATAAAAACATTATTCACAATAATTTTAAAAAGGTGCCACTGGACTCAAGCTTTTATTGTGTATTTTTGTACCCTGGATGCAATTAAAAAAAGGGGGAAAAGAAACGTTCCTTACATCTGCACTGCTCTTCCCAGCTCCGGCTGTGACCTTCGCTTAAAAGCAATTAATTACGTCTGACAATGTACAGAGCAAGAGACGCAGCTGGGGCCATTCCCAATCCCCACCCCATCTCCATACCTTTCCAGTTATCCTCGGCTCTGTCTGGCAGCTTGTTCCTCCGCTTCTTGGAGGCTTTCTCCTCCAAATACGAGATGACTCGCTCCTGCTCTTCACCGGAGCGGTTTATGAAATCGTTCCAGAC
>NW_015173774.1:81663-109870 GCF_001447785.1 Gekko japonicus
AGCGGTTCATGAAATCGTTCCAGATCTAGCCAACAGACACAGCACGTCACGGGACGTAACCCCGGGTCCAACCTCCCCTCCCATCGCTTGCGACCTCGGTTAGCGGCTGCATGAACCGGGGCAAACGCAACGACCCGTTAAAGCTACAGACTGCAATTTGGGGAATCCCCTTCTTTCGTTCCTGCGCACCCAGCTAAAGCATTTCTATTTGTCGACTCGGCAATGTTTTTGGGAAGACGGCCTCAAGATCGATAGGAAGCTGGGTAATGACTGATTATTACTGCTACTGGCATTTAATTTTTTTTTAATGGCTCTCTGCTGCTATCTGGTTTTCACATTTTCCCTGTTTTAACTGGAGTGGTACTATGGCTGGATGACATGGTTTGTCCCAGGCAGGTGAAAAGCAGCGCATCATTGCAAAAATGGTGATACGCTGCTGTATTCTCAGCTTGCAATTGCATTTTATTGCTGTCGTATACTGTCTGATTGTGACACGAGGTCCATTTCTGTGTGTGTAAATTTCCCAGAGGTGAATTAAAGGAAACAGACCAACCCATGAGAGTTGCAAGGGGGGGACCCGAGGTGGCAGAAGGGTTGCCTGTAAACAGAGGATCCCAATTCAGAACTTACCCTTGCAAGTAGAAAGCCAGCAGAGCAAGCCTTGCTTCTGAGCTGACTTTCTATTTGCAGGGTTGTTGTTTTTTTTTAATTCACGAGAACATTCAAAGCTGGAATCTACCAGGCACCACCAGGCATCAATTTCTCTCCCTCTCCTAAAATACTAGAAGGCATCCAATGAACCTGATGGGCAGTAGGTTCCGGATGGACAAAAAGAAAGACTACTTTACTGGGCGAGAGATTAAAATGTGGAATTCGCTGCCAGAGGATGTTGTGATGGCCACAGGAGTAAACAGCTTTAAATTTGATGGATTCACAGAGGATAGATCTATCAAACGGCTACTCACCATGGTGACTGAGAGGAACCTCCACATTCAAGAGGCACTAAACCTCTGAATCCCAGAGACAGGAAGCAACATCAGGGGAAGGCCTCAGCCTCTGTGCCATTTTTGGCCCTCCAGAGGAACTGGTTGGCCTCTGTGTGAGACAGGATGCTGGACTAGATGGACCACTGGTCTGATCCAGCAGGGCTCTTCTTATGTTCTTATCAGGGAAGGCCTCGGCCCCTCTGCCCTGTTGTTGGACCTCCAGAGGAACTGATGGGCCACTGTGTGAGACAGGATGCTGGACTAGAGGGACCACTGGTCTGATTCAGCAGGGCTCTTCTGATGTTCTTATCAGGGAAGGCCTCAGCCTCTATGCCCTGCTATTGGCCCTCCAGAGGAACTGGTTGGCCACTGTGTGAGACAGGATGTTGGACCAGATGGATTATTGGTCTGATCCAGCAAGGCTGTTCTGATGTTCTTACCAGTGAAGGCCTCGGTCTCTCTGCCCTGTTGCTGGTCCTCCAGAGGAACTGGTTGGCCTCTGTGTGAGACAGGATGCTGGACTAGAGGGACCACTGGTCTGATTCAGCAGGGCTCTTCTGATGTTCTTATCAGGGAAGGCCTCAGCCTCTATGCCCTGCTATTGGCCCTCCAGAGGAACTGGTTGGCCTCTGTGTGAGACAGGATGCTGGACTAGAGGGACCACTGGTCTGATTCAGCAGGGCTCTTCTGATGTTCTTATCAGGGAAGGCCTCAGCCTCTATGCCCTGCTATTGGCCCTCCAGAGGAACTGGTTGGCCTCTGTGTGAGACAGGATGCTGGACTAGAGGGACCACTGGTCTGATTCAGCAGGGCTCTTCTGATGTTCTTATCAGGGAAGGCCTCAGCCTCTATGCCCTGCTATTGGCCCTCCAGAGGAACTGGTTGGCCTCTGTGTGAGACAGGATGCTGGACTAGATGGATTATTGGTCTGATCCAACAAGGGCTCTTCTTATGTTCTTACCAGGGAAGGCCTCGGCCTCTCTGCCCTGTTGCTGGCCCTCCAGAAGAACTGGTTGGCCTTTGTGTGAGACCAGATGCTGGACTAAAAGGACTACTGGTCTGATCCAGCAAGGCTCTTACGTTCTTATGTCACCTGAAGCGATGCTGTCCATTCCACCACTTCATGCTTCCGTGTGTGTGAAACCAGGCCTTGGTAGATTAAATCCACTGAGGGAAAGCTTTTAGAACAGGAAGGGCGTAAGAGTCAAGGGGACTGTTCTTAATTTTTAAGCTGCTTGGACCTTGGGGATTTCAATAAACTCACAGATGATGAAAGTTTTATTGTATTAAGGTAGGACTATGTTTTATTATGTTTAAATTTTAAAATTATTTTTCATGTATTACTATTTTTACTACTAATGGTGGTAGAGAGTGCTGACTTATGGTGATCCCACAGGGTTTTCACAGTAAGAGACAAACAGAGGTGGTTGGCCCTGGCCTGTCTGTGCTTCCTGGGTGGTCTCCCATCCAAGGACTAACCAGGGCTGACCCTGCTTAGCTTCCGAGGTCTGACGAGATCGGGCTAGTCTGGGCCGTCCCTGGCCAATCATTTACCATTGCTATACAAGAAGAAGAAGAGGAGGAGGAGGAGGAGGAGGAGATTGGATTTATACCCCGCCCATCACTACCCAAAGGAGTCTCAGAGCGGTTTACAAACTCCTTTCCCTCCCCCTCCCCACAACAAGACACCCTGTGAGGTAAAAGAGGAAGAAGAGATTGGATTTATACCCCGCCCTTCACTACCCAAAGGAGTCTCAGAGCGGCCTACAAACTCCTCTCCCTTCCCCTCCCCACAACAGACACCCTGTGAGGTAGGTGGGGCTGAGAGAGCTCTGACAGAAACTGCTCTTTTTCAAGGACAGCTCTTGTCAGAGCTACGGCTTGCCCAAGGTCATCCAGCCAGGTGCGAGTGAAGGAGTGGGGAATCAAACCCGGTTCTCCCTGATTAGAGTCCGCGCACTTAACCACGACACCGAACTGGCTCTCAATTGTACCAGCTACAATTACTATTACAAGTTCACTTTATTATTAGTCTCCGATTATTTTAGCCCCAACCTGGATAGCGCAGCCTAGCCTGCATGTGTCAGATCTCGGAAGCAGGGAGAACTCTGGTTGGTACTTGGATCGGAGGCCGCCAAGGAAGTCCGGGGTTGTGACGCAGAGCGCAGGCAATGACAAACCCCCTCTGAACGTCTCTTGCCTTGAAAACCCCACCAGGGGGCGCCATAAGTCGGCTGCGACTTTCCGGCACTTTCTGCTGTCACATGATTTTTAACGCCGATTCCCCACACGTTATGTTTGAAGTTAATTGGCAATGGAGTCATAAAACCAGTGAAGCCATACAATCAAATGTCATTTTTAAAAAATATCAACAAAAACAAGCGGCACACGATGTGACACAGTGATTACAGAGAAGCACGCAAGAGCCTTGCTGGATTAGGCCCAGTGGTCCATCTGGTCCAGCATCGTCCTTCTCAGTGGCCAACAAACAGGCCATGAAGGCCTCCCCCTCCCATGTTGACTCCCAGCATGGGCGTTTAGAGGTAGACTGCCTCTGGCTGTGGAGGTTCCCTTCCGTCACCATGGCTAGCTCCATCCTCCATGAATGTGCTTATAAGAAAAACAACATATCTCGTGGCAAATCTGTGCAAGCAGCTTCCTCCCCCCCACAGAAGGTGAAGTTCTGCTTCATATCCAGGCTATTCTGAATTTGAAAAGAACAAGCCAATATT
This sequence comes from Gekko japonicus, assembly GCF_001447785.1. Classification (NCBI taxonomy): domain Eukaryota; kingdom Metazoa; phylum Chordata; class Lepidosauria; order Squamata; family Gekkonidae; genus Gekko; species Gekko japonicus. The sequence continues at coordinate 85,382 of NW_015173774.1, forward strand.
TACTCGTTTTCTGAGACACCTGAAAACAAAGCAGGTGAGCAAAGAAAACCGGATGGGCAGGAAGGAGGAGGAATGAGTCAACACAGATCCTGCGTCCACTGTTGAATCATTCATCTGCCGGCCACACCTTGCAGCCCTCCAGGAGAGGAAGCCAAAAACATATTACGGCCGCCAATGCTCCCTCTAAGCTGTGGAGTCTTGTGAGCAACAATTCTACTTTGTGAGAAATACAGCTCCGAATGCTGGAAGGGATGTGGCTCAAAGAGTGATTTTTATCACTGTTGGTGGACAACAAACAAGGTAAACAGAATAAGAAGCAAAAGGTGGGTGTGGCTAGATAACCACACTTCTGGTAACATGTGGGTGCGGCCTAATGCGTTAATGAGCTGTGCTGTCAAGGGTGTGGCCTATTATGCTAATGAGTTCCTGCTGGGCTTTTTCTACAAAAAGAGCCCTTTATCTATTCAATTCGGCTTTGCCGCATGTTAGCCACCCTGAGCCACCGGGAGGGCGGGATACAAATCTAAAAATAAATAAATAAATAAATCTCTTCATCACTGGCGGAATAAATGCCGGGATCATTATGTGATGGACAAAATAGCTAACACATATGAAACACACACACGAGGGCACTCAGGATCACAGTCCAAATTTGTATGAAAGTGCTTTGCATTAGTAACCTACTTCACAGGACATTCTACCAGCACATGTCGGCTATGCCGAATGGCTTCATTTACGAGTTGCTTTTTCTTACACAATACACATCTTAATAGTAGGATACTAAGGACCATAACAAAGGGTATAAGGCTTAAGTCAGGTGTAGATCATTGAGCTATATAGTTATTGAAATGTTTTAGGTGTATATGTGTTGAATGCATTCATGTTTATGCTTCCTGGTTTCTTCTGTATCTTTGACTTATCTTTGAATAAAAAAAAATAAAATAAATTCTACTTTGTGAGCTGCTGGCATTAAAGCTGTGAGCGAGCGATTTGGCCGCTGCATAAATTATTGCTCTGGAGCCGTCCTTCCTGAGCGAAGGCAAAAATGTGTGAACCAGAGCCTGAAAACCTGTGAGCTAGGCTTAGAGGGAACACTGGCCGCCAGGCATTTTGGCCCCCTCCCCAAGGCTGCAAAACCAAAAGGGGCAGGAAAAATCTTCAACCCAGAAGAACCAGGAAACCAAGATGGTTGACAACAGGTCTAGTAACAGCATGAATAACAATGGGTTTACATATATTAAATTAACAAAGCTTTAATAGATAACAAAGAGGAATCTCTTTTTTAAAAAGCAGTAAAACATCCTCGGTTTGGTTTTAATGTGTACTTTTACGATTCGTTATGTATTAAAGCTCTAATATATGTGAACCTATTATTCTTATTCATTCAACACCCTCCCCCGTGGCTTATTATTTTATTTATATTATTTTATTTATTTGTATTTTATGGGATTTATATCCTGCCCTCCCTGCATAGCAGGATCAGGATGGGTTCCATCAAACATAATAAACAATATACAACATACAAAGAATTGAAAACAGTTAAAAATGCCAATAAAATACAATAACATTCCTCTGGTACGAGTCATGGCTACAGCCTCATGGATGCCATCTATTTCAAGTTTTGGTCCTTGGATGGTAACGCAGCTCTGACCCGCTGAGGGGAGGCCCGGTTGAGAAGGGGGGACGCCCACCCTTCCGAACTGGGGAAGAGTTCCGCCCGGCGGAAGAGCTCCGTCTTGCAGGCCCTGCGGAACTGTAAAAGGTCCCGCAGGGCCCTGATCTCAAATGGGAGCTCATTCCTACCATCATAAGCCTTGCTATGCCCTGAAGAGCTGGAACCTGGCACCCAGCCCCACTCAGCCTCCTGAAAAGCTCCGGGTGGTCTCAGCGATCCCGTGTTTGGAGCATACGCCACTTTACAACCATTATCTCGCGTATCCAATCAAGATGGGCGGCACATACTTCCTGCTAGAGATGTGAAGGCCCGGAAAAAAAACAGAAAAATTCAGGAAAAAAACGTTTCCCCCTCCCCCCATTTTTTTCCTGAAGCCTTTTTTTGTTTTTTTCCGAAAAATTGGAAAAATTCAAAAAAGAAAACGAAAAAAAAATTGATTCTGGAACATTTTATTTTAACAGGATGAATAAAATATTTTAAGACAAGATGTTCAAATATTTTCCAAAACATTTCTAAAAAATATGTATGGCATCAGATTGATCTAATTTCTGTGCACTGAGGACAAGCAAGTCCTAGGTTACAAACTGAACTCTCCGATGCAAGAACAAGATGCATTTGTTCCTTTAGGAGGTGCTATTGTCACAAGAAAAGAAAAAGGTTTCAGTTTTGTTTTTGCATGTGGGTGGGTATTCTGTATGTAATAATTGTTTGGATACACAATATTTTGAATATGCTAGTTGTGATAATTTCATGCCAAGTAAAAATGTCCATAGTCATATTTTACGTTCCTAAAGTAACAGAATGACTTTCAATCTGGAAAAGAAAAAAGAAGTGCTAATGTGGCATTTTTTTTCAATTTTTCCGAAAATTTCCGTTTTTCCCCGAGCTTCAAAATTTCTGGAAATTTTACATCTCTACTTCCTGCCCTGAACAGGAAGGGGGGGGGAGAGGATGAGATTGGATCTATACCCCGCCCTTCACTACCCAAAGGAGTCTCAGAGCGGTTTACAAACTCCTTTCCCCTCTCCTCCCCACAACAGACACCCTGTGAGGCAGGTGGGGCTGAGAGAGCTCTAACAGAAAGTGCTCTTTTTCAAGAACAGCTCTTATCAGAGCTACGACTTGCCCAAGGTCATCCAGCCAGCTTCAAGTGGAGGAGTGGGGAATCAAACCCGGTTCTCCCAGATTGGAGTCCGCGCACCTTAACCGCGACACCAAACATGACCCGCCCCGGCCATTAAAACCACTGAACAATTAAACCTTCCAATCCACCCTCATTGTTTTCCTGCTCTTGCAAAAGACACGGAGCTTGAGATACCCCCATCCCACCCCCCGAGTTCTGGCTGAGTGCCTGAAGTAACTTAGCAAAGCAGCCCAGTTCTTGCAAGGTGGTTTTCTTCAATCTGGGCCACTTGGGTTTTGCAAGGTTGACTGCTATTGGTTGGGAGAAGGGCCAATGTCTCGCAAAGGGAGGCGGGCATTTGTCAGCTAGCTGCCATTGAGTGCTGTGTAGCCTGGCAGCCTTTCGGCTGCGCTTCCCCTCCCTTCCCCCCCTCTCGTTAGTTCTTTGTAATGCTTTGCCACTTAGCTTTTCTTGCTGCTTCAGATAATGCCCAAGGTCGACAGCTGGAGGTGGGAAGGAGTTTTGGCGTCGCTTCGCTTATTATGTATTCTTGGCCTGAGAACTGAACTTGTGTTTATAATATGGACCGTTGTGTTCCCAAGGGATGGGGCGCTCGTTTTACCTGCTTTCCCGCACGCGGGAAGTGGACCCATTGGCCAGGACCTGGTTCAAGTTCGTTTATTATGTTGCCCCTCAGTGTCTGTAGTTATTCCTAACAATTCTTATGTTCCTGTTTGCTCCATCGCTTTGTAATAAAATTCTACTTTGATTCAAACGTGGATTTATTCGAATGCTTGGGGATCGGACAGCATTGAACACAGCGAGCTCAGGTCTCCAAGAAGGTCACCTTCAAGTGGGGAGGGGGGGGTCAGCTCAGAAATGGGGGGAGGGGAGCTTCCCAATGGCAGATCCAAAATGCAACGCCAAGAGAGTGCACATACCACCATATACGACTCGTTGTTGCACGCTTCGGAGAAGATGCTCGGGGCCGCTGAGTGCGCCAGTTCCCCCTCTTCGGGGGCGTAATCATCCCGTTCCAGAAGAGTCATTAGATACCGGGCTGGGGACAAAAGAAGAAAAAACATAAAAAGACAGTCAAAGGAACATGGGCTTAGGAGGAGCAACAGGGGAAAGGACAAAATCTCTATCCCACTCGTGGGCTTCCCTCTTTGGGACCTCTGGGCTGTCCTCTGTTGGAAACGGAAGGCAAGGCTGTGTGAACCTTTGCGGGAACCAGGGGTCATTTCCTGCAGGAGCGCACAGGAGCGGAGCTCCGGCAGTAAGGAGCTCAGGGGGTGGGCACATGCAACAAGCCCCGCCCCCTGCTCCCAGCAGCTCTCAGTCGGGTCATGAGGAACAAGAAGCAGCCAGGTAAGTTGCAGACACCCCCCCAGTCCGCCTTCATGTACAAGCTCTCCCTCCTCTGTGAGAACAGATCTGCACGTCCCCCCCCCAATAGCTAGCAATCCAAAATAGTCCAGTGGAGCCTGAGCGGTGGGTGTTGCCTTCTGACACACTTTCGGTGACGTCAGGAGGTATGGCATATACAAATAAGTTATGCTAATGAGTTATGCTAATGAGCCCCTGCACCTTTTTTTCTACTAAATGACCCCTGTGTCAGCTATGCTGCCATGATGTTTATGGGCGAGAGTGGATCTGCTTGACCTGTGTACCAACTGATGCTGCATTCCTTTGTCTTTGCTTCTCTATGACCTTGCTAGCTCGTTGTCTGTGTAGTGTCTCCCCGTCTATTACCCATGGGATAGGCAGGGCTTTTTTTGTACAAAAAGCCCAGCAGGAACTCATTAGCATAATAGGCCACACCCAACAGCAGGAACTCATTAGCCTATTAGGCCACACCCCTGACAGCACAGCTCATTGGCATATTAGGCCACACCCCCATGTTACCAGAAGTGTGGTCATCCAGCCACACCCACCTTTTGCTTCTTATTCTGTTTACCTTGTTTGTTGTCCAAACCTCTACCGCGTGTGGGAGTCAGGCCGATTGGCCTAGTTGTGGGTGTGGGTGTGCGTACGAATATCCTATATCCCTTTATGCTTGTAGGAAAGTCGCCATTCCTAACAGTGACAATGTTACTGCCTCTATAGCTCTTGCAATAAAGTATAACCTTGTGTACTCCTTTGTTTGGCTGTGAAACCTGACACCCTGGCGGGAACTATTCTTCTCGTAGGTTTCCGTAACTAGGAAAATGTTCCTATCCGTCGGCCTCTTACTGTTCTCTAGCCGCTGGAGGCTCTTGCGTCCTTTGGCCTTGGGAATGAGGTCCGAGTTGCGAATGGCCTGGTTAATATAATGTTGCTTCCGTTTGGCTGGGGAATATCGCTTGGTGGAAGAGTTGCCCAGAGGCGGCAGACAATCTTCGATCCTCCTGCAGAGGGACAAAAGCAGACGGAGAAAGAAGAGAGTGTTGAACGATGCTTATTTATTTGCGGTCAAAGGCCATTTATCAAAATAACACACGTTCGTTCAACACAGGCAGATTAGCTTCCAGCTCTGAAAATAAACATGCCACCTTGAAATCATGAACGTGCGAAAAGGAGAAAAGTTTAACAGTCCGTTATATCAAAATAATTACGAGATGCTTAAAACCAAACTACTTGTGAGTCATGCAAAAGGTAAATGAGGATTCCACTTGATCTGCTTCTTATTGTGAGATCTTACCAGCTGCCAGCAGAATTTTGCTATTTGTCTGGAGATCTGCTGATTTTCCTCTATCAAAAGTTTCTTTAGATCAGCACTATCGGCATCAAGGACTGGTCTATCCAGGTAAAGGTTCCCTTGCTCGAAAGCCAGTCGAATCTGACTCTAGGGTTGTGGTGCTCATTTCTGTTTCAAAGCCGAAGAGCCAGCGCTGTCCGAAGACGTTTCCGTGGTCATGTGGCCGGCATGACTAAACACCAAGGCGCACAGAACGCTGTTACCTTCCCACCGAAGTGGTACCTATTTATCTACTTGCAATCTCTTGCTTTCGAACTGCTAGGTTGGCAGGAGCTGGAACTAGAGACGGGAGCTCACTCCATCATGCGACAGCTCGGTCTCGAACTGCTGAACTACCGACCTTCCACAGCCTGCAGTTCAGTGTCTTAACCACTTGAGCCACCGCAGCTCCTGGTCTATCCAATGGGGGGCAATAGGCTTATCTCTATAAACCTGATGAAAAGGGCACCGAAAGAACACGTGGAACATCCAATTCCACTTCTCCCGTAAAGCACCTGTCTTCATATGGTATCTGTCTATATCTTCCTTCTAAAACCTTAGAGGAAATAGTCGCACAACGAGCCAGGGTTAGAGCTCTTCTATAGGGTGGCACATCCAGATAAGTCAGGTATTTAGCCATTTTCATTACATATCTGGAGTTATTATGGACCAGGAAAGAAGCTCGATTTAAATCCCCGTGGCACTCTAGATCACAAATCCTTTGTTTCATTATACTTCTCGCCTGTATGCTGTTTTGCGCCAATAAATCCTCAGGCGAGAGTCCCGTTTTTTTCTAACTTAGTCTTGGTCATTCGAATCCACCTTGGCTGATAGGGATCTTTGTTTATTAGGGGGGAAAAAGTCCTTTTTGATTTGAATGAATCTTGAGCCGTTGATATGCAGAGGATAACAATACTCTGGCTTCTCTTCTCATTAGACCGGTTTCCAGGCGTAGAAGGGCTTTCGGCACCCCCGGAGGAACCTGTAAACCCCTGCGAACGAATCTGGATTGAACCTTCTCAAAAGCACATAAATTAGTGAAGAAGGGTGTTGATTTGGAACTTTCCCAATCCAGTCCCTGTTCTTTCCACCACCAATCGTGAACAGGAGCACACCGTTAAGTAGAACGAACCAGGCGGGTGGTTTTAGATATGCTGTGTTATAGAACTGCCACCAAATATTTGGCCACCTGTACAGTAACTCCGTTTTCTGCATCTCTTAATAACTAAGATGGTGAGGAGCTGGGTATGTTTAGCCTGGAGAGGAGACGACTGAGAGGTGATATGATAACCATCTTCAAGTATCTGAAGATGTCCTAAAGAGGATGGTGCGGAGTTGTTTTCTGTGGCCCCAGAAGGTCGGACCAGAACCAACGGGTTGAAATTAAATAAGAAGAGTTTTCAGCTAAACATTAGGAAGAAATTCCTGACAGTTAGAGCCGTTCCTCAATGGAACTGGCTTCCTCAAGAGGTTGGTGGGCTCTCCTTCTTGGGAGGTTTTCAAACAGAGGCTAGATGGCTATCTGACAGCACTGCGGAGTCTGTGAACTTAAGCAGCTCATGAGAGGGAGGGCAGGAAGGGTTGCCTCAGTGCTTAGTTCTTGTGGCCCTTTCTTACACGCCCAGGGAAATGTTGATTGCCACTTTGGGGTCAGGAGGCAATTTTTCTCCAGGCCAGTTTGCCTGGGGATCCTGGAGATTTTTTTGTCATCTTCTGAGCTTGGAACAGGGGTCACTGAGGGTGTGTGTGTGGGGAGGTATTTGTGAATTTCCTGCATTGTGCAGGGGGTTGGACTAGATGACCCCGTAGGTCCCCTTCCAACTCTATGATTCTAAGAATTTTTCTCCTCCAGGGAACCAGTCATCTCCAACTAATGGGAGAATTAAGTTTGATCTGAAATCTGAAACTGCAAGCCAATCTAATACTACATGATCAATAGAGTCTATTTGATCTACGTACATGAACACACACGTAGCTGCCTTGTATTGAATCATCCCCGTGGTGCATCAAGAAGAAGAGGAGATTGGATTTATACCCCGCCCTTCACTACCCAAAGGGGTCTCAGAGCGGCTTACAGTCTCCTCTCCCTTCCCCTCCCCACAACAGAAACCCTGTGAGGTAGGTGGGGCTCAGAGAGCTCTGACAGAAACTGCTCTTTTTCAAGAACAGCTCTTGTCAGAACTATGGCTTGCCCAAGGTCATCCAGCAGCTGTGAGTGGAGGAGTGGGGAATCAAACCCAGTTCTCCCAGATTATTATTTATTTATTTATTTATTATTTATATTTCTATCCCACCCTCCCCGTAGGCTCAGATTAGAGTCCGCGCACTTAACCACGACACCACCAAACTGGCTCAGTATTGTCTTCTCAGATTGGCAGTGTCTACTCCAGGGTCTCAGGCAGAGGTCTTTCACCTCACCTACTGCCAGATCTTTTTAACTGGAGATACCGGGGATTGAACCTGGGACCTTCTGCATGCCAAGGAGAGGCTCTATCATCAAACCATCACTCTTCCCTAACCTATCAGAGAACGGTATGCCGTGGGATCTCCCCGTTAAAACTGCAGGTGAAAGTGCATTCAACCGTGATAACACAAATGCCCTTCTATACTTTGGGATCGTTCGCAGAAGAAAATAGCTTGGCATTGCAATCAGAGGGAATAGAATATCTGGGCTCTAGTGGTCATGTTTCTGTACTCCAGAACTTTCAAACAACATTTTATCAAATTTGTAAAATTTCAGAATCTTTAGCTTACAGAGAATCTAACCAGAAATCTGATTCATTTTATGGCCGTTGGCATCCTATTTTAAACAAATTGGAATTTATTTTAGAAAATATTAGTAGTTCTCAACAATCTCAATATTATTCCTTTATACGTCACAATTGGGTACTATAGTGTTAAACTTATTATAAAAACCTGTGGCATAAAAAGTAATATTTTGGAATTTTGTATTATTATTTTTTTCGGCTTTACTACGCTATTATACTTAGACTTTTAAGCTTGTACCTGGACTCTTAGTTATATATGTTGAAAGTTGTATGTTTTGTTGTTTGTTGTTTAACGTTTTGTAACAGATGTCATATTGTATTTTGTCTATAGATATTAATAAAAGTTTATTATTTTAAAAAAAAACATTTTATCAAATTTGGCACTTAAAAAAAAAACACCACCCAAAAGTATTATTCCACCTCTTGTGGCAGAAAAAGCAATGCTGAATTCAGACACGGCGGAAGTTATGCTCGTCAGGCAAGCTGATGCTTTAGAGGGACAGGATCCACCTGCCTTAGACGGAGTGGAGTGGGCCATCTGCAAAGCAGCCTAAGAGCTTTAGGGTTCTTGCGGACCCAGCCTCGCTCTCTGTGAAGCAGATTGGCACAATGGCCCAAAGCGCCTTCTGTTGGCTGCCCCTGGTTCACCAACCCTCTCCTCTCTTTGACTCAGCCAGGCTGGCCATACTGACACACATGTCTGGAACCTCACGGCTGGATTACTGCAATGGGCTCTGTGTTGGGCTGCCCTTGAAGACTGCAGCTGGCCCAGAATGCGGCTGTCCAATTATTGTCAGAGGGCAGCCAATGGGAATGCATCACATCAATCTGAAAACAGCTATAAGAGCTGCCAGTTGATTTCCAAGTCCTATTCGAGGGGAGGAAGAAGAGGAGGAGGAGGAGGAGGAGGAGGAGGAGGAGGAGATGGGATTTATAACCTGCCCTTCACTACCAGAAGGAGTCTCAGAGCGGCTTACAATCTCCTTTCCCTTCCCCTCCCCGCAACAGACACCCTGGGAGGTAGGTGGGGCTGAGAGAGCTCTTTCGAGGACTGCCCCTGAGAGAACGGCTCAGAATGAACTTGTGACTGACCCAAGGTCACACCAGCAGCTGCATGTGGAGGAGTGGGGAATCAAACCTGGTTCTCCCAGATCAGAGTCCGTGTTCCTAACCGCTACACCAAACTGGCTATGTTAGTCTGTCTGTAGAGCAAGAGTCCAGTCACACCTTAAAGACTAAAATAAATATATATGGCAGGGTATGAGCTTTCATGAGTCATTGCTCACTCCTTCACGTAGGTAGTCTGTCTGTAGTAGTAGAAAAGAGCAAGAGTCCAGTCACACCTTAAAGACTAAATATATATATATAGCAGGGTATGAGGTTTCATGAGTCACTGCTCACTTCTTCACGTAGGTATCTGAAGAAGTGAGCAGTGACTCACTAAAGCTCATACCCTGTCACATATTTTGTTAGTCTTTAGGGTGTGACTGGATTCTGGCTCTTTTCTAAGTATGACAACGAGCAATTTATGGAGGAAGAAGGCACTTGAAGCATATTAAAGTTAACCGACATCAGTAAAGGGTTACAAGAATGTCAAAAAGAGCCAACTGAGGTTTCTAAACACCGGGTCCCGTTGAGCTGTTAAAACTGTAGTGAGCAGGAAACCTACATCCCTGTTTAAGCCAGGATGACGAGCGGTATTTCGTTTCTTGCATCCCAATTCAGTACTTTCATGCTGTATATTCCCTTTGATGGTTGTTGGTTCTTGGGGGTTTTTTTGTTTTTTTTTAAGAACAGTGTTTTTCAGATCTGCAACAGCGTGTCCAGGAAAATCAAAAGGTTCTCCGCTGGTTTCTGGATGCTGCGATTTCTTATGTCTGACATATGCCGACTGATCCTTTTGCACAGGGACTGACACATTTCTCCAGTGTAGACACACCCACTCATTTTGGGTGACATCCACCGGTAGTCTCCTCCTGTCTCTTTCCTGTCCGTCATGGAGCAGGGCTGGCTTTGTGGACCTGCTCTTTTACTGTACAGGGGGGCTCTGTTCAGCTACATTTGAATCCAGTAGCTCCTTAAGAGCTCCGTGGGAACAAATATTTAAAATAAACAATACACAAAACGAATCTGTGCTTAAACCTGACATTATTCATCAGCCATCTCTGCCTCCGTTCTGCCTAGCAAACGTAACTTTGTCAGTTGTAGATTTTTTAAAGGACAAGTCTAAACATTAGGAATAACCCAGCTTAGGTTTCCAAATGTTAAAATACGTACACATATTCATCAGCCGCGACACCTGGGACCACCGCAAAACGCTTTCAAAATCCTCTCCTGGTTTCTTTCTCCCCTACCGGAGAATCATCCCGATTTGTGAGTCAGAAGAGAGACACCCCCTCCCCTTTGTTCATTTTTGGACGGCTCCATTGTCCCTTTCAAATAAAGGCTTTTGGTATTCCCTGTTTTCCACACAGGACGTCAGGGAACTCATAATGGTTGGGGAAAGAGAATCACGGCTCTTCTGGACCAATCCAGTACTGCTCCAGACATGAAAGTATTTCATGCACAGGAATGTTCCTCCGCCCTTGTTGTTCATATTGTCTTTTAACCCTGCTTTTCAGGCAAAAACGGTCATCCCAAGACGCTTATGGGAAACACAACACGAACGCAATTTAAAAATTCAATAATATTTTTTCCCCTTGACTAGAAGATTTTCTTTTCAGCAGATCCGGATCTACACATTACTGGATATAGAGAAGAAGAAGAGAAGAGATTGGATTTATACCCCGCCCTTCACTACCCAAAGGTGTCTCAGAGCGGCTTACAAACTCCTTTCCCTTCCCCTCCCCACAACAGACACCCTGTGAGGTAAAAGAAGAAGATTGGATTTACACCCCGCCCTTCACTACCCATAGGAGTCTCAGAGCGGCTTACAAACTCCTTTCCCTTCCCCTCCCCACAACAGACACCTTGTGAGGTAAACGAAGAAGAGGAGATTGGATTTATACCCCGCCCTTCACTACCCAAAGGAGTCTCAGAGCGGCTTACAAACTCCTTTCCCTTCCCCTCCCCACAACAGACACCCTGGGAGGTAAAACAAGAAGAAGAGATTGGATTTATACCCCGCCCTTCACTACCCAAAGGAGTCTCAGAGCGGCTTACAAACTCCTTTCCCTTCCCCTCCCCACAACAGATACTCTGTGAGGTAGGTGGGGCTGAGAGAGCTCTGACAGAAACTGCTCTGTTTTCAAGAACAGCTCTTATCAGAACTATGGCTTGCCCAAGGTCATCCAGCCAGGTGCAAGTGGAGGAGTGGGGAATCAAACCCGGCTCTCCCAGATTAGAGTCCGTGCAGTTAACCACTACACCAAACTTCATATACATGAAGCTGCCTTATACTACATCACGCCCTTGGCCTACCTGGGTCAGTATTGTCTACTTAAACTGGCAGCGGCTCTCCAGGGTGTCAGGAAGAACTCTTCCACATCACCCACTACTAGAGTCTTTTTACTGAAAATGATGGGAATCAAACCTGTCTCCTTCTGCACGTCAAGTACAGCCCCTCCCACATGGTTGGGTGGCAGCTGATTGCCCTGACAGGAATGTTGCTCCATAGTGCTTTGGACATAAGAACCTAAGAAGAGCCCTGCTAGATCAGACCAATAGTCCACCTAGTCCAGCATCCTGTCTCACACAGGGGCCAACCAGTTCCTCTGGAGGACCAACAGCAGGGCAGAGAGGCCGAGGCCTTCATAAGAACATCAGAAGAGCCCTGCTGGATCAGACCACTGGTCCATCTAATCCAGCATCCTGACGCAGTGGCCAACCAGTTTTCTGGATGGTCAACAACAGGGCAGAGAGGCCGAGGCCTTCCGTGATAAAAGCCCTGCTGGATCAGACCAATGGCCCATCTAGTCCAGCATCCTGTCTCACACAGTGGCCAGCCGGTTCCCCTGGATGGCTAACAACAGGGCAGAGAGGCTAAGGCCTTCCCTGAGAAGAACATAAGAAGAGCCCTGCTGGGTTAGACCACTGGTCCCTCTAGTCCAGCATCCCATCTCACACGGTGGTCAACTAGTTCCACTGGAGGGCCTACAACAGGGCAGAGAAGCCAAGGCCTTCATAAAAACATCAGAAGAGCCCTGCAGGATTAGACCAGTGGTCCATCTAGTCCAGCATCCTGTCTCACACAGAGGCCAGCCAGTTCCTCTGGAGGGCCAACAACAGGGCATAGATGCCAAGGCCTTCCCTTATAAGAACATAAGAGGAGCCCTGCTGGATCAGACCAGTGGTCCCTGTAGCCCAGCATCCTGTCTCACACAGCGGACAACCAGTTCCTCTGGAGGGCCAGCAACAGGGCACAGAGGCTGAGGCCTTCCCCTGCCGTTGCCTCCTGGCTCTGGGGTTCAGAGGTTCAGTGCCTCTGAATGTGAAAGTTCCCCTCAGTCGCCATGGCTAGTAAGCACTGACAGACTTTTCCTCCATGAATCTATCTAATCCCCTTTTATCCTTTTCCTAAGAATCCCTAACATGGTGTTTGCCTTTCTCACCACTTTCACGGAGCTATCCGCTATGACCCCAAGATCTTTTTCCCTCTCAGTCACAGCAAGTTAGCCTATGCTCGAAGTTGGGATTTTTTTGCCCCAGTGTGCATCCCCTTACACTTACCAACATTGAACTTCCTTTGCCACATCGTCACCCACTCACCCAGTTTGTGGGGGTCCTCTCGGAGCACTTCACAGTCAGCCTTGGTTGTCACCAGTATTCCCTCTAAACTGAGTTAGTGTGAGCTAGCTCACAGTTTTTTAGCCTTCAGCTCACACATTTTTGTCTTAGCTCAGGAAGGAAGGCTCTGGAGCAAACTAATTTATCCAGTATCCAAATCGCTGGCTCACAACTTTAATGCCAGTGGCTCACAAAGTAGAATTTTTGCTCACAAGGCTCCACAGCTTAGAGGGAGCATCGGTTGTCACCATCCCAAAGAATTTCGTGTCATCTGCAACCTTGTCCACTACACTACCCACCCCTGGTTCCAGATCATTTATGGAAAAAAATTAAGTAGTACTGGCCCCAATACCGATCCTCGTGGGACCCCACTGTTGACTTCCCTCCATTGTGAGAACTACCCATCCATTCCCACTCTTTGCTTCCTGTCATTGAACCAGTTTTTGATCCAAAAAAGAACCCGTCCTCTTATCCCATAACTACTACGTTTACTCCGGAGACTTTGGTGAGGTACCTTGTCAAAAGCCCTTTGAAAGTCCAGGTATATAATGTCTACTGGGTCACTCTGCAATACTCTATAAATGCCAGATGGTATTCTCTCAGTTATCTTTGCCGCCTCCCTGGCAAAGGAGGCTAGTGTTAAAACTGCTTCAGCTGTCTTGCATTGGGAGGATTTTTCATGACTTCAAGCATTTCTGTATAAATAGACTTTCAGGATTGAAATCAAAGCGTAAGGCAAAAAGACAAAAAGGCCTCGCACCCAGCCCCTACCAATGCTCCCTCTATACTGTGGAGTCTCGTGAGCAAAAATTCTACTTTGTGAGCTACTGGCATTAAAGTTGTGAGCAAGTGATTTGGCTGCTGCATAAATTCATTTGCTCTGGAGCCATGTTTCCTGAGCTAACTAGAGATGTGAAGGCCCGGAAAAATCCGGAAAAATTCGGGAAAAAAACATTTTTTTTCCTGAAGCCTTTTTGTTTTTTTCCGAAAAATTGGAAAAATTGATTATGGAACGTTTTATTTTAACATGATGAATACAATATTTTAAGACCAGGTGTTCAAATATTTTCCAAATCATTTCTAAAATATATATATATGGTATCAGATTGATGTAATTTCTGTGCACTGAGGACAAGCAAGTCCTAGGTTACAAACTGAACTCTCCAATGCAAGAACAAGATGCATTTCTTCCTTTAGGAGGTGCGATTGTCAGAAGAAAATAAAAAAGTTTCAGTTTTGTTTTTGCATGTGGGTGGGTATTCTGTAATAATTGTTTGGATACACTATATTTTTAATATGCTAGTTGTGATAATTTCATGCCAAGTAAAAATGTCCATAGTCATATTTTATGTTCCTAAAGTAACAGAATGACTTTCAAACTAGAAAAGACAAAAGAAATGCTAATGTAGCATTTTTTTCAATTTTTCCAAAAAATTCCATTTTTTTCTGGGGGGGAAACGGAAAAAAAACGGGTTTTTTTCCGAGCTTCAAAATTTCCAGAAATTTTACATCTCTAGAGCTAACACAAAAAATGTATGAGCCGGAGGCTAAAAAACTGTGAGCTAGCTCACACTAACTCAGCTTAGAAGGAACAATGCCCCCCCCCCCCGGGGACCGCATATCCTAGAAGCCAAACTGGGATGACATTATCTGCTGCTGAGGCACGACGGCGTTTTAATGCTGATGTTTTACTGAAATAAGGATGATTTTATGGATTTTAAATTGATTACTGTAATATGTTTTTAATATTGTAAATCTGCATTAATTGCAGGCACATATATGTTGTTCCCCACCCTAAGCCTACAATATGGGGAGGGTGGGCTATAAGTCTAATTAAATAAATAAAAACAAAATAAAATGTAGAGCTCAGCAGTTTAGTCATTCAACAATTAAAGACGAGAGGACACGAGAACTACTTTCATTAAAATTTAGACAGAATCTGGCATTAGTTTGCAAGAAACAGAGTTGTTAAAAACCTATGTATTACAGAAAACAAGGGTCAAACAGTAAATCTGGGCATCTCTTTCCGGAACATATTGCAGTGGCAAAGGATTATTATTAACTGGGCAATTCAAACGACAACCCAGGAAGGTAGGCCACTTACAGGGGTTACTCCCTTCACAACTTCAATGGACTTAGAAGAGGTAACTCTGTTTAGGATTTATTTACTGCCTTCATTTATACTCTGTCTTTCTCACAAAGATTCAAGAAGGATTACAAAATGTAAAAAAAAAAAAATCAGAAATCCAGTCAACAATTCAGCAAGGCTAGGATGACATAATTAGGAAACAATGCGTACGAAAAACTAAGGCACTATTATCATCTTACAGACAGGAAGTGCAGGCAGAGAAACTGAGGCTTTCCACGGCCACAGAGTAAGCTTCTAACTTATTCACTTTATATCCCCCTTTTCACTCCAATGGGAGACCCAAAGCAGCTTATTTGCCCCCCTCTCCTCCATTGTATCCTCACAACAACCACCATCTTGTGAGGTAGTGAAAAAGATTTTGACCTCTACTCCACAGCAAAAACAGAATAATTTCACATAAGGCTACGTACATTTTGCCTCCTTTTAGGGATTTTTCTGCCCTGAAGGGCTGTTTTGGGGGCCCCAACATGGGAACGGTTGGGCCAGTAGCAACATCCTTTGTAACCGGTGTGGTGTCGTGGTTAGTGTCAGACTGGGAGACACAGGTTCGAATCCTCACTCTGCCATGGAAACTTGCTGGGTGACCTTGGGCCAGTCACACACTCTCTCAGCCTAACCTACCTCACAGCTTTGTAGATATGAAAAAAAAACAGAGGAGAAGAGAATGATGTGAGCTGCTCTTATTCCCCATTGCGGAGGGAGGGTATAAACGAAGTAACTAAACAAGTAGATAAATTAGCCCTTGAATAGATCTCTCCTTCTTTAATCCACCTGATCTCATATATATAACTCTCTTCCAAAGCCATCTAACCAATAACCAGGGAAATGTGTGTGCGTACCTCCTCTTAAGAAGGAGCAATAATAAACAGTGGGTATTAATTCATTTCAGTTACTTGCATTTTATGCTTATCCATCAAACACATCCAAAAAAACAATGCACGCTGGGATAAATTCAAAACACTAAAAACAACAGCCAGCAATAAACTAATAAAATAGCAGTCCTTTTACGTTTTAATAATGAAAAAATATATACACATGACTCATTAGTAACAGTAAACGTGGCTGGCGACCTTCCCTAATCAAAAAGAAGAAAACATCTGGGGCTTTGAGATGTATTGTGGGGGGGGGGGGGGGAGAGAGCTAACATGTTTGTAGACGTGAGAGCGGGGTGATAAAACAATTATTGCAACTAACCAGCAGGATGCCCTGACACAAGAGGCAATGGCTCAGCTACAAAACAGAGAAGCGCTGGCAGATTTGGGGCCCTACGGTTAGCTGTTGCCCAACTGCCTCTGTAGAACCTCCCTGTTCAGGAGCAGTCTACCCCACCAGCCCCATTTCTTGGGGAGTTGAAAGCTGTCGGTCCTTTTAAGTAAGGTT
The DNA here is from genome assembly GCF_001447785.1 of Gekko japonicus. NCBI lineage: Eukaryota > Metazoa > Chordata > Lepidosauria > Squamata > Gekkonidae > Gekko > Gekko japonicus. The sequence goes on from NW_015173774.1 coordinate 101,921, forward strand.
ACTACATTATGAGAAGCGAAAAAGACGACACATCCCCCCCACCCCTCTTTCCAGCAAGTGATCCCCAGGACTAGTCTCATTTCAAATAATAGAAGAAGAATAAGAGATTGGATTTATACCCCGCCCTTCACTACCCAAAGGTGTCTCAGAGCGGCTTACAAACTCCTTTCCCTTCCCCTCCCCACAACAGACACCCTGTGAGGTGGATGGGGCTGAGAGAGCTCTGACACAAACTGCTCTTTTTCAAGGACAGCTGTGCCAGAGCTTGTGACTGACCCAAGGTCACACCAGCAGGTGCAAGTGGAGGAGTAGGGAATCAAACCCCGTTCTCCCAGATCAGAGTCCGCACACTTAACCACTACACCAAACTGGCTCTAATACCCCAACTATTGAAGCTGTGATCGTCGCTGCTAGCTAGGACCATGCCTAGCCTTCCAACCCCAAAAGAGGGCATTTGCATGAGGTTTTTAAAGGGGACAGGCACCAAAAAGAGAGAGGCCACGTCCTCTAAAGAAGAGGGCATCTGCCAGCCAGCCAGCCCTCCCTTTCTCCCTCCAGTTCTTGCAACCGCTGGGCCCTTCCAGGAGGAGGGAGGGAGCATGCACGATCAAGCTGGTTTGCTGCTGTCGCTACTCACCCGGGGGTCTGCTCCAGGGGGGCGGCTGCTTCCTCCTCCGCCCTCCCCGCTTCCCTCCCCTTGAGAAACACCATCTCTAGGGCGGCAGCCCCGGCCTGGCCGGGCCCAAACAGGGAAGCCAAGCACTTCCCCCCCAGCCGCCCCGCCCCAGGAAGTGACGTCAGAGGTGGGGAGGTGAAGCCAGGAGGGCGGGGCTCCTTGCCCGCCTGCCCTTCCCCTTCCCAAGGCTGGGGCTTTGCAGAGGGGAGCGGTGCCCGGTGTTGGGTGGGCACCAGTGCTCCCTCTAAGCTGTGGAGTCCTGTGGGCAAAAAAATCTACTTTGTGAGCTCCTGGCATTCAAGTGGTGAGCGAGCGGTTTGGCTGCTGCGTACATTCCTTTGCTCTGGAGCAACACCCCATCTAAGCTGTGGAGCTTTGTGAACAAAAATTCTACTTTATAAGCTACCACTGGCATTAAAGTTGTTAGCAGCGATTTAGGAATTGCATAAATTAGTTTGCTCTGGAGCCCTCCTTCCTGAGCCAAGACGAAAATGTGTGAGCCGGAGGCTAAAAAACGGTGAGCTGGCTCACACTAACCCAGCTTAGAGGGAACACTGCTCTGGAGCCCTCCTTCCTGAGCCAAGACAAAAATGTGTTTGCTGAAGGCTAAAAAACTGTGAGCTGGCTCACAATAACCCAGCTTAGAGGGAACTCTACTCTGGAGCCCTCCTTCCTAAGCCAAGACGAAAATGTGTGAGCTGGAGGCTAAAGAACTGTGAGCTGGCTCACACTAACCCAGCTTAGAGGGAACACTGCTCTGGAGCCCTCCTTCCTGAGCCAAGACGAAAATGTGTGAGCCGGAGGCTAAAAAACTGTGAGCTAGCTCACACTAACCCAGCTTAGAGGGAACACTGCCTGGAGCCCTCCTTCCTGAGCCAAGACAAAAATGTGTGAGCCGGAGGCTAAAAAACTGTGAGCTGGCTCACACTAACCCAGCTTAGAGGGAACACTGCATGGAAGTTTGCACAGCAAGAGAAAGAACTGGGGATCGTGGGGAGTTATACGGTGTTTGTGTCTGCGGTGGTTCCTCTGCATTAAATAAATAAAATTCGGCAACTCACCAGGCAGGCTTGCCCTCCCCTGTCAAGAGCGCCTGATTTGCATAATATCCTCCCAGAATGCAATGGGGTGGTGAACACCAAGCGGCTATTTCACATATTATTGTTTCCTAATGAAAACGTTTAAATACTAGAAGGTAAAAAGGAATCGAAATGGACCATTGCCGAGCACATAAAACTAGCTTGGTAAAATACAAAAGGGAAGCCTATATACTGTAGTCACACTAACCTGGAAATATTTCTAATAGGAGGCTTGAAATAGTTCTGGACTCAACTTTGCATCTGTGCTCGCTTCGGCAGCACATATACTAAAATTGGAACGATACAGAGAAGATTAGCATGGCCCCTGCGCAAGGATGACACGCAAATTCGTGAAGCGTTCCATATTTTGCCACGCCAACAAGAAAAAGTTGTATGGTTCCTTCCTTTTAAAAATGCTTTCCCTTTGCCCACTTATCAGCGTTTCTCCTCCCCATTTCCACTTTCTCTCCACTTTTATTTACAAGCAGGGTGGCCCTCATTCATCCTTTAAATTTCACTATGTAAGAATCCAGATTCTTCTTATTAGCATTGCCTTAAGGAGTGCAAGCCTTCCTCCGCCTTTTCTCACACTTCAGTCAAAATGCTCTCTGGCTTCCTCCCAGACTAAGGGGACATTTCGAAAGCGGAGGGCACGACCTCCTCATCTTTTAAACAGCTTCTTGCCAAAACAAGAATATGCTTGGTTTTATTTCACATGAGTATCTATCTATCATCTATCTATCATCACCTATATAGAAATAATTTTTATTTTGGAGCATGTTGGATACTTATTTGTGCATGACAGCTGATTTATGGCGACCCAGTACGGTTTCCAAGGCAAGAGACTTTCAAGGTTTGCCATTTCCTGCCTCTGCGTACCGACCATGGACTTCCTCGGTGGTCTCCCATCCAAATACAGACCAAGGGTGGCTACGTCAGGAATTGCAAAAACTATATTTTGTGCATGTGAAATAATATAACTTGAATAATCACAGCTGTGGTTTCCTTCCCCGCAAACTGCATATTGAACACCTTAGCGTGGCAAAATATGGAACGCTTCACGAATTTGCGTGTCATCCTTGCGCAGGGGCCATGCTAATCTTCTCTGTATCGTTCCAATTTTAGTATATGTGCTGCCGAAGCGAGCACAAATCTATCTGATGCACTATTGGTATTTAAAGCACCATCGACGTGGAATTTTAACATTACGGTGAGATGCAAAATTACCTAATCATTCATTTCAGTTATCCTTTTGATTATTATTTCTCTTGTTAATCTACCTCTCGTTTGTAAATTTAAAAAAATCGAAATTTACATCTTTATTAAGCACTTTCTTTCTCCCTCTTATGTGCCCCGATGCACCATGGGAGGCCTCGTAAACAAACGACCCGCTTCCAAGTCTTCTCGAGGAAGTGATCTCTGTTAAGCAGACAGAGGAGGTCCTTTAGAGCCAAGAGGCTTGTCTATTAAGTTGCCTGACTAAAAATCCTGAAGAAACAACACTAAGGATTTTCATGACAAAAGGGATGCTTTGTGCAGAGGCAAACAGCTGCGAGGGTTGAATTTTTTTATGTAGCGAAGATAAATCAGGCGTGCAGTTAGTCAGCACCAGATGAAGAGGGCTCCTACCCAGCTGGCAAGAGGTGGCGCAGGCGCAGAGGAGCGGGATCTCCTGGATGGACGCTGGGTAAGTAGGGGGGAGGAATGGAAGAGAATATTTGATTCCGGGGGGGATCTTTCCCTGATGGGCAGTTCGCTAAGCATCAACCATTTCCAGGAGCGGGGGGGGGGGAGCATTATGTTTGCAAGACGGTCACGTTGCAAATACTGTTCCCTCTAAACTGAGTGAGTGTGAGCTAGCTCACAGTTTTTTAGCTTCTGGCTCACACATTTTTTGCCTCCGCTCAGGAAGGGTGGCTCCACAGCAAACTGATTGATGCAGCAGCCAAATTGCATGCTCTCAACTTTAATGCCAGTAGCTCACAAAGTAGGATTTTTGCTCACAAGACTCCACTGCTTAGAGGGAGCATAACTTGCAAATGTCTGCAGAAATATGGCTGGAGAGAAAATTGTGGGAGCTGGACACAAGAACATCAGAAGAGCCCTGCTGGGTGAGGATCGGGCCAGAGGTCCCTCTAGTCCAGCATCCTGCCTCACACAGTGGCCAACTGGTTGCCCTGGAGAGCCAAACTGACAGGACAGAGAGGCCGAGGCCTTCATAAGAACATCAGAAGAGCCCTGCTGGATCAGACCAGTGGTTCATCTAGTCCAGCATCCTGTCTCAGACTAGCCAACCAGTTCCTCTGGAGGGCCAACAACAGGTCAGAGAGGCCGAGGCCTTCATAAGAACATCAGAAGAGCCCTGCTGGATGAGGATCAGGCCAGTGGTCCCTCTAGTCCAGCATCCTGCCTCACACAGTGGCCAGCCAGTTCCTCTGGAGGGCCAACAACAGGGCAGAGAGGCCCCTGATAAGAACATCAGAAGAGCCCTGCTGGATCAGACCAGTGAGGGTCCCTCTAGTCCAGCATCCTGTCTCACACAGTAAACAACTAGTTACCCCCAGATGTAGGGTTGCCAACCCCCAGGTGGTGACTGGGGATCTGTTCCTCTGTTGAAAATGGCTGCTTTGGAAGGTGGACGATATGGCATGCTGTCTCTCTTATGTTCTTATCTTCTTACCTGCTGGCCACCCGTCTGCCAGCAACTGGCCCATATCCATCAGTATGAAGGGGTCGGAATTTGCACCAGCAGCTATAACTACTGATTTTAAATGGTTATAATGTAAATGTTTTATTGTGTTTTAAACCTTACTGTATTGTTGGAGATGATGTGACCTGCCCTGAGCCCGCTCGCGGGGTGGGCGGGACACAAATACAAAAAAATAAATTAAAAAAAAATTAGAGCAAGGGAGAAATGCTTAGGGGCAAAAATATTAGCACCTGGAATGAAAGAAGAATCCTATGTCAAGTTGACGATATTCTGGACTGTATCTTTTAGCGTTGCCTCCCCAGTTCCCTCTCGACCACTGCCTTCCCACTTCAGACTGGGACATAAAGATGCAGGGGTCACCGTTCCGGCTTGTACCTGAGGAAGGGAGCTTTGACTCTCAAAAGCTAACCCCGCAAAAAAATCTTGTTGGTTTCTAAGGCGCCCCTGGACTCGAACCTGGCTCTGTAGCTGAAAACTATCAGAGCTCCTCTCTGAAACTGTCTCCCCTGGGGAAAGGGAAGGGCACCAGACTCCCCCCAGGACTTTGGGGTGCCCAGGAGAGCCGTGGGGGGGGACCTTTGGGGACCAGGAGTGGATAGTAAGAAGGGGGGGGAAGAGGAATACCCTCTGCTGAATACCCTTGTTGAGACACTTCCCCAACCAGCTCCCTCCCCAGGATCCATCCTCCAAATCTAGGTATTTCCCAGCCTAGAGCTGGCAGTCATATGGCCAACAACCCCACATTTCGTGCCCCACGTTTTCCACAGTGAAAAGCGATGTAAAGAATTTGTTTCATTTCTCTGCCGTCTTCCTTAAACAATCCTTTTATTCCTTTGTTACCCAAAGACTTAACCGCCTCCCTAGCCAGTGTAAAGGGAGAAACAACTGATAGGGAACTATTGGGAACCCATCACCAGTATTCAGTAACAAGATTATTAGAGATTGCTTTTAGGAGATGACACACACAAAAGGGTGAACTCTGCCATAAAAAGGTTCATTGACAGGCTAAAAGCAGAAAGCCGGGTTCTATAGATCAGAAGATAGATATCTGCCAGGCCAGACTCTGATAAAAGCAGAAAGCAGGATGCTATAAATTAGAAAATTAAACATCTGCTATGTCACAAGAAGAAGAGAAAGGAGATAACATCTCGGTCATGCTTGGTAACAAAGCATCTAGCTTTTACTGCAACATATAATCATATTATATTATGCGGTGGCTCAAGTGGTTAAGACGCTGAACTGCAGGCTGTGGAAGGTCAGTAGTTTTTGGCAAAGAACATATGTACACATATGGAATTAGCACAACAGGAAAGGGGAGGGAGAGGGATGTAATTTAATTAAAACAAACAGGTGGGAGAACCTGAGAAAGGCGGTGCGAGTTAGACTGTAAGTCTGGGAGCCACTTAGGTGACAGACAGGGACTTTTTGCAATCAGGATAGGGCATTAAGGCTTGCATATGTTAATGATGCTATTGTTTAAAAACTGTAACCACAGAATCTTCGAACTCCTTACCTGGGTCTTTTGACTAAGGTTGAGCTTCCCTGTTGCGCAACAGAGAGTAAAAGATTTTTTTTAAAAAAACATCTCCACTCTTGACTTTGCCTGATTTGTTTGTGGGGGACAGCTTTTGTCCCTAACACCAGTTTCCTGCTATATTTGAAGAAATGTTCATTTCTTTGCCATAATGTTTCTAGAAATCCAAATTCCGTTTTTGCCCAATTTATCGTCAATTTACATTTGTTTTGTCAGAACATGCATTCCTTTCTGTTCACCTCATGTGACTGAGCCTTCCGCTTGGTGATGTCCTTGACTTGTGTCCTTCACCATGCTGGTATCATTTTAGACTCGGTGGTACCTTTCCTGAGTCTGACCTGAGGGATGTATCCTCTGTTGGCCTCTGTTTGTATGTTTTTCAATAGTTTCAAGCAGGGCTTTTTTTGGTAGAAAAAGCCCAACAGGAACTCATTAGCATAATAGGCCACACCCAACAGCAGAAATTCATTAGCATATCAGGCCACACCCCTGACAGCACAGCTCATTAGCATATTAGGCCACACTTCATGCCTTCCCTTGGGGAGCCTGGGCAAGCCGGCCCTTAAATAGGCTGAGGAAGGCACAGGGAGGCATTTAAATGCCTCCCCGATCCTTCCAGGGGCCCTCCTGGCCCACCCGCCTCCAGGCCTTCCCTCTGTAGCCAGGCACACAGAGGTTTTGGCTGTAGTGGGCGTGGCCAACTCTGAAGCCAGCCAGAACTCCGTTGCTGTGCGTTCCTGCCCCGAAATAGCCCTGGTTTCAAGCATCTCGGATGCAGTGGGCTCTCTCAAGTCTCCCTTTCGTTCTCCATTAGGGTCTGCTAACCGCAAATAACCTCTTTGTTTCCATTTTAACAGACACGAGGGTCTCCCAAGAAGAGTTTTTCCTCCGCAAAGCCTCAGGACGCAAAGATGGACTTGGCGTACATCTGCGAATGGGAGAAGCGTCCCAAGAGCAACCACTGCCCCTCCATCCCGCTGGTCTGCGCCTGGTCTTGCCGCAACCTCATCGCTTTTACCACGGACCTCAAAAACGAGGAGGAAAAAGGTCTCCCCAGCCCCACCCATCCCCGCCTGCCCTGGGTCGCTTTGCATCAGGGGTCCCCCAGATTTTGAGCCTGCTGGTGTTACACAAATAGATTTCCAGTCAAAAAGAGAAGTCAAAATGAGGAGGAATGTTCATTGATTATTTTAATTGCAATTAAAACACCTGAAAACAGTTAGGCCAAACTTAGCCTATCAAAAATCGACTGCTTTCTGCCCACAATCAGGAAATGCTTGAAGTTTTATACCTGGAGTGACATAATCAAAAAGATAACATTCAGAGATCACAATTGGTTACAAAGGACAGTGCATCATTTGAGTAATAGTCCACTCATTGGTCAAATATGAAGAAAGGTGTGCCTACATAATATCTTAAACGTTTACTTAACCTAACCTGAATAATATTGGCCAAGGATTCCTCATACCCAAACAAGGTGTGTTTTTTTTCTGATACGAAGCTAAAATCCCTTTTGACCCAGACGCGGCCATGTTTTACCCTAAACAACTAAAAAAACTCCATGAACTCTATACCTGCCTTCTATACCAGAAGAATGTTGTTTTCTTGTCTGCTAGCATCAGCTAGAAAGATACTCTAACCTACAAGGGAAAGGCCTACTATTTAATAGATAGTAAAACAGTAAATCACCGTGTAGAATTAAACAATATTTGTTGGTTTTTATATGCAATGTTTAGAATTAAATTATTGACAAAATTACAACAATAACACTACAATATGCGATATAAAGCTTAGCAGTACATACAGAGTAATACAGTACTAGTTACAGACAAACGACGGAGTTCTAGTACACTCTCCGTTTGCGTGTCCTTCTTCAGGTTTGTCATTCTGTAATTATTTCTTCATTAGAATGAAGTGCTGCAAGCCATATTTCAAAATGCTAATTCTTATA
>NW_015173774.1:110294-125314 GCF_001447785.1 Gekko japonicus
GTTTTTTTTCTGATACGAAGCTAAAATCCCTTTTGACCCAGACGCGGCCATGTTTTACCCTAAACAACTAAAAAAACTCCATGAACTCTATACCTGCCTTCTATACCAGAAGAATGTTGTTTTCTTGTCTGCTAGCATCAGCTAGAAAGATACTCTAACCTACAAGGGAAAGGCCTACTATTTAATAGATAGTAAAACAGTAAATCACCGTGTAGAATTAAACAATATTTGTTGGTTTTTATATGCAATGTTTAGAATTAAATTATTGACAAAATTACAACAATAACACTACAATATGCGATATAAAGCTTAGCAGTACATACAGAGTAATACAGTACTAGTTACAGACAAACGACGGAGTTCTAGTACACTCTCCGTTTGCGTGTCCTTCTTCAGGTTTGTCATTCTGTAATTATTTCTTCATTAGAATGAAGTGCTGCAAGCCATATTTCAAAATGCTAATTCTTATACAATTTTTTGATGTACACTACCGCGCTTAGATTCTGGTGACTGGGGAGCTCCTATAGCAAGCTCTAATGTGACTGGGTCTACACTACAGCATATAATAACTGGCTAAGCTTCCCTCACATTAGAGCTTGCTCCGTCGTTTGTCTGTAACTAGTACTGTATTACTCTGTATGTACTGCTAACCTTTATATCGCATATTGTAGTGTTATTGTTGTAATTTTGTTAATAATTGAATTCTAAACATTGCATATAAAAGCCAACAAATATTGTTTAATTGTACTCGGTGATTTACTGTTTTACTAGCTATTATACACCGTGGTCCTGTTTGTTGTAATATCTACTATTTAATAGGCCTTCATTATGTCCTAATAAAATCTTACTTATGAGAACAATCTATTAAACCAGAGAAATATGAATAATCTGAAAGGAAAAACCATTATATTCCCATTCATACTACACTGGCAGCTACGGAAGGCTGAGGCGGCGTGAGGAGTGCAGCCACAAAATGCATGCTATGAAATGGCTGCCACAGCCCACCTTCAGTCACACAGTGAAGATCCTTTTGCTGTGGTGGCTGCCGCCGCCAAAGCAAAGTTTCCAAAAATCTGCACGGCCAATCCAGTCTCCTGTGGTCGATCAGAAGCCTTGCTGGGCAGAAGTCTCACCTGGCCCCACCTGCTTTCTGAAAACACTCGGTGTGTTGGGGACCCCTGCTCTCCATGTTCTAGGGCTGCGAGGTCCCCTGGGGGGGCGGGGGATTGCCCGCTGAAAGGGCCCCCCGACCCACAGGTTTGGATCAGGCCGGCGGGGGGGAACCCCACCCCCAAAGTGCCCGGTTTGGGCCGATGTGCCCGACGCGATGGCGTCACCCGGAAGTGACGTCATCACATTGGGCACGTCGCCAGCCGACGCTCTAGCAATCAGCCTGAAAACTCTATGGTACCGTAGAGTTTCCAGGCTGATTGCTAGAGTGTCGGCCGGCGACGTGCCCGGCATGATGACGTCAACTCCAGGTGATGCCATCTTGCTTGGCACATTGGCCCAAACTGGGCAATTTGGGGGTGGGGTTCCCCCCATTGGCCTGATCAGGACCGGCAGGTTGGGGGCCCTTTTGGTGGGAAAAACCCGCCCCCCCAGGGGTCAGCCCGAGAAGCCAGGGAGATTACATACCTCATTTTGCTTTCATGCAGTCTCAGACCACCCTGCCTGTTCTCTCAGGGCTTCAGAAATAACTAGAAGGCCCCTGCATTTTCAGCAGCTCCAGTCTGGAAAACGTGGTTTGACATCTCTGCACCATCATGTCTTCTGAAGAAGGAAAGCTTTTTGTTGGGGGGGGGCTGCACTTTGACACTGATGAGCAAGGTCTTCACCCAATTTTCCCCGCGGTTTCTTGATCCTCAAAAAACAGGATCACGAAACTGCGGGGAAAATCGGATGAAGCCGCGGGTCAAAATGCAGCCACGCGGCTTCGAGTGGGAAATTGACCAATAGAAGCGGGGCAAAGGGAGGCGCGACCGCAGCGCAGCTCTTGTGTGAAATCGGTCTGACACTTTGAGAGGTTCTTGAAAATGTTTGTTTATATTGTCTTTTTTTTTTTTAACTGGAAGTCACATGCATAATTCCATTGACACTGTGTTTGTCTAGCAATCAGCCTAGAAACTATAGAGTTTCCAGGCTGATTGCTAGAGCGTCGGCCGGCGACGTGCCCAACGTGATGACGTCACTTCCGGGTGATGTCATCGTGGTGCGCGCTTCGCCCGCGCAAGAATGTCCCGGACAGGGACCAACGCTCCCCTGCTGTGCCAAGTAAGTGACTTGGCAACTCTACGATGTCCCGAAGTTTAGAGTAAAGAAAGAGCAAATCCACTTTTAAAAATGTAATATTTCTCTGTGTCACAAGTGTTCAAAGGGCTCCAAAGGAGGGCGTTCTTCCCAAATGGTGCAGTGCCCAGGCATGGTGGAGGGTGCCCCTAACTGCTGCCCCTGCTTTCAGCAGAATTCAGCGATGGCAGAATTCATTATTGTAGAACTTGGAAAGGGAAGTGTCACCCAGTACAATCAGTGGTGCAGGTGATTTAGGGTAGATAACAGTCCTTCTGTTGTGCAGCACATATTTAATGTGCGAAATTTCTTGCTGCAAGCTGCAGTTTTAAGAGGCGAGCCAAATACGTAGATGAACGACCTAGATAAGTAGTCTCCAATAATATATGGTAATTTGAATTCTATGTATTTTATATTATGTATATTATGTAAACTATAGGGAGCTACGATTTTACTGATTGTTGAGATGTATTTTAAAGCATACACTGAGGTTTGCTGACTGAATATGCCTTTTTAGGACTGATTTATCTACTGAATTTTTAATTGTATGCAGGGGTCATTTCATAGAAAAAGAGGTGCAGGAGCTCATTAGCATGACTTATTAGCATAACGTATTTGCATATGCCACTCCTCCTGACATCACCAGAAGTGTGTCAGAAGGCAACACCCACCGCTCAGGCTCCACTGGACTGTTTTGGATTGCTAGCTATTGGGGGGGGGGAACGTGCAGATCTGCCCTCACAGAGGAGGGAGAGCTTGTACCTGAAGGTGGGTGGGGCTCTGCAACATACCTGGCTGCTTCTTGCTCCTCGTGGCCCGACGGAGGGCTGTTGGGAGCAGGGGGGGGGGCTTGTTGCATGTGCCCGCCCCCTGGGTTCCTTACTGCCGGAGCTCCGCTCCTGTGTGCTCCCGCAGGAAATAACCCCTGATTGTACGTAATCGCTCTGTAATATGTAGCTGGCTCCATGTTTGTGTTTTATACTGATTGGGAGCCTGGCTGTTGTTTGGTTTTTGTAATCTCGAATCATGACGCAGGAAGCGGTGGCCTTCGGCTAATAACAAACATTTAATTTATGTAACAGAGTATAGGTATATATTGGGGGTGCCCAATGTGGTGCCCAAGGGCGTGGAGGCATGGAGCCTGCTGACACCTTTCCTGGGGCCCGCCAACTGTTTTTAGAAAGCGGGCAGGGCCAGGTGAGGCTTTTCCTCCAGCAAGGCTCCTGACTGGCTGTGCAGATCTTGTTAAATGTGACTTTGGGGGCAGCTGCTACCACAGCACAGGGATCTTTACTGCATGACTGAAGGCAGGGCTTTTTTTTGTAGAAAAAGCCCAGCAGGAACTCATTAGCATAATAGGCCACACCCCTGACAGCACAGCTCATTAGCATATTAGGCCACACCCCATGCCTTCCCTTGGCTTGCCCGGGCAGTCCAGGGCTCTTTTTGTAGAAAAAGCCCAGCAGGAACTCATTAGCATAATAGGCCACACCCAACAACAGAAACTCATTAGCATATCCAGCCACACCCATGAGAGCATAGCTCATTAGCATATTAGGCTGCACCCCCATGTTACCAGAAGTGTCGCCATCCAGCCACACCCACCTTTTGCTTCTTATTCTGTTTACCTTGTTTGTTGTCAAAACCCAGGGCTTTTTTTGTAGCAGGAACTCCTTTGCATGTTAGGCCACACACCCCTAATGTAGCCAATCCTAATGCGTTTCTGCTGTTGGGTGTGGCCTATTATGCTAATGATTTCCTGCTGGGCGTGGTCAACTTGGGAGCCAGCCGGAACTCCATTCCCGTCCATTCCTGCCCAAAAATAACCCCGACTGAAGGTAAACCGTGGCGGCCATTTTGTGACTGGCTTTGCCTCCTGCAGCAGCCATTTTGTGGCCATGCCCATCCCACTGTGTCTGAATTCCAAAGGTGCCCAGGGGCTTAAAAAGATTGGGGACCCCTGGTATATTATATAGCAACTGAATTTCTGTTCAGAGGCCATGAGCCTTTGTAGTGGCGTTTTCTGGCAAGGCACACAGAGGAGAATCCTGCTTGTGGACTGGCTGCCGTCAGAAACAGGATGCCAAGTTAGAAGGTGCCTGATCTAACAAGGCCCTTCCTTTTGGGACACACAGATCAGAGCTCTAGCAGCCCGCAAAAACAAGAGAACCATTCTTCTAGGCCTCGCTGAGACCACCCTTTCCCCTCTCCTCTCCTCCACAGACCTCACCCACATGATCCACATGATTGACACGGAACATCCGTGGGATGTCTATTCCATTAATTCCGGACATGTGGAGATGATCACCTGCTTGGAGTGGGACCAATCAGGTGAGGAACGGACCCTCTGTTTGGGGGTAGGGGCATCTGTTTGGCATACAGGAAGTCTTGGGTTCAGGCTCAGGTTTGAGGGTCTCCGGGAAAGAAGAAGGAGAAGAAGTGATTAAATTTATACCCTGCCCTTTACTACTGGAAGGAGTCTCAGAGCAGCTTACGATCCTTTTCCCTTCCCCTCCACACAACAGACACCCTGTGAGGTAGGTGGGGTTGAGAGAGCTCTTTCAAGAACTGCCCTTGAGAGAACAGCTCTGAGAGAACTTGTGACTGACCCAAGGTCACACCGGCAGCTGCATGTGGAGGTGTGTGTGGGGGTCAAACCTGGTTCTCCCAGACTAGAGTCCGTGCTCCCAACCACTACACCAAACTGCCTGTCTCTGCCTGAGACCCTGGAGAGCTCCTGCCAGTCGGAGGAAAGAAGTCTGAGTTGGCACCAAGCAGGTAAATAAATAATATTGGTTCAGTGAATCCACCAGTCACCCCAATATCTTGTCAGTTTGCCCAGCGTTGCTGGGAAAATTTACATCCACTGAGGGCTAGAAACGTGCTCCTTTTTAAAAAACAGATCACACCATGTGTGACATCCTGCTTATTGGGGAGACTGTTTCTCCTTTAAAAACCACTCTGTGTACATGAACTTAGTAGATTTCTGCTGCCACCAGGAATTAAAAATTCCAAATCTCTCTTATTTGGGTAGAATGACCCAGTGTCTGGACTTTTCAGAGGATTATGTGGCCCTGAGGAAGGACTGTACTGATTGCTGGGATAAGTTTAAACAAATAATGATTTCTTTATAAAAGAACAAAATAAGTTTTTGGGTATTTTCGAACTGATGTTGAAGAAAGAAAATATAACTGACAAAGCTTGGTGTCACACACAGTCTCTCAAACACCAAAACTCAACTCTGACAGGCTTATCTTTCTCTCATATATAGCCACACAGGCTAAACACTCTCTCTCTCATATAGCCACACAGGCTAAACTCTCATATAGCCACACAAGCTGAACTCCAACTGCTTCCTCTGTCATACAGACTCTCACAAACTCTCCACACTCCTCTCCTCATGAACACTGAATCACCTCAGAGACATCTCCTCCCACGCTCTCAGTAATCAGCCAATCACATCACACATCTCCCTCTATCACTCTCCTTACATTACTGCAGTCACACTAAATGTTTAAAGAAACACACACACCAAAACATGCAATCATTACACCATGCATTACTGTTTTAACAGAATAGATGGCTGTCTGTGGGCCACGTCCATATAGTCCCCCTCCCAAAGGTGGGTGGTACTGACCTTTTTTGTAATTTTAACGCTCCAGGGTCCAGGCTTCTGTCTGCAGATGCAGATGGCCAGATCAAATGCTGGAGCATGACAGACCACCTGGCCAACAGCTGGGAGAGCACCATGGGCTGCAGTGTGGAAGGGGACCCTATCGTGGCTCTCTCGTGGCTGCACAATGGGGTGAAATTGGCGTTGCATGTGGAGAAGGTGAGTTGTCACTGCTGGGCAGGAGGGAGGGAATTACAGAAGTGTAATGGTACACCTAAGGGTCATCGAGCCTGACCTCCTCTTTCCTGCACACCTCAAGACAAATTCTCCTAGGATTCTTGTCAATGAAGGTCAAAACGCCCTTTGGAATCCAGGCAGAAGTTCCCTCTCTCCCTGTCCCCATCTGGAAATTATCAGTTGGGTAAGATAACTTGGGCCACTATTGCACAACTCGCGTGAGTGAGCCAAGTCACTTTGCTGTGAATGGCAGCCACACAGAAGATTCTGGCCGGTATGACGAGCAAAGGGATGAAAGGAATTCCTACATCCTTAAATATGTTGGTCAGTTAAGATCCAGGGCATCAGTAGAATCCATCAAAGTCTTCCCAAGCAAAGGATTGTTTTCCACTGCGGGATGAGAGAGGCCAGCTCATACAAACAGGCAGAACCATGCATAATTTTTCTACTCCCCCTAATCAGGGGTCCCCAACATGGTGCCCGTGGGAGCCATGGTACCCATCAATACCCTTCCTGGTGCCCACCAAATTGGAGCTTCTGCCCAGCAAGGCTTCTAATTGGCCATTGGAGATTTGATATGGCTGTGCAGATCTTTAAAAACATTGTTTTTGCAACAACGGCCAACACAGTACAAGCTGTAGCCACCATTCTGTGGCTGGCTTTGTGTCCTGCAACAGCCATTTTGTAGCAGCCATTTTGTAGCTGCACCCACAATGCTACGTCAGAATTTTAAAGGTGCCCACGGGTTCAAAAAGGTTGGGGACCCTTTCCCCAGATGGTACCTATGGCAATCTCACCCTCTTCCTTCCCTCTCACATAGGATTTCCCCTTTGTTTCTTCTTTCGTGCTGAGCAGCCCCTGTGTCTATTTTCTTCTTTTTTGTTGGCCTATGGCTGTCCCACCTATTTAGATGCTGGCGCAGCCAGGGCACTGAGAGAAGAGACAAAACCACCTTCTTAACTTATTCTTCTGAAATGGCACACAAGAGGCTTTTGAAAGTTCAAAATAAGCAAAATATTTTTTCTAACTTTGAGGGGAATAGGTCAGGTGGAATTGGGTGGGATGCATGAGGTGGACAGATGATGATAACCGAGGTAACTTTGTAATCACACTAAATTCAAGATAATTTGTTGCCAATGTGTAGGTATTTTTACTTTTCAACAAGGTCTTTGAAAGTTTGAGGAGAGAGACTTTCTTTTCAGTGTCTGCTTAAACATTCAAGCATAAGTTCCTGGGTTTTACTGTCTCTTCAAGTCTTAGAAGGCAGTGCAAGTGGAGGAGTGGGGAATCAAACCCGGTTCTCCCAGATTAGAGTCCGCGCACTTAACCACTACACCAAACTGGCTCTCTGTATGAGGTGGACAGATGATAATAACTGAGGTAACTTTGTAATCACACTAAATTCAAGATAATTTGTTGCCAATGTGTAGGTATTTTTACTTTTCAACAAGGTCTTTGAAAGTTTGAGGAGAGAGACTTTCTTTTCAGTGTCTGCTTAAACATTCAAGCATAAGTTCCTGGGTTTTACTGTCTCTTCAAGTCTTAGAAGGCAGGAACACACAACAGAGTTCCCAGAATCCTTCTCTAAACATAAACAAGGGATCACTCCTCTCTTTAGAGTGATCTCCCTTTTCACTGGGCAGGGATTACTTCTCTAGATTAGAAGCTCTGTCCCTTTTCATCTTTAATGGGGATCTTCTGTGATCCTCCCACTCCTCTTTTAGCCTCTTCTCAGTGAATGCTAAACTTTCTCTTTTTCAACTGTCAGTTCCCAACTGTCATTTGTTAACTGGCACTCCCCACAGAGTTTGGTTTGAACAGTCTGTCACTCAAAGGCTCTCAGACTCTGTCAGAATGTTAACCCTTGACAGTACGTCACAGCATAGGCGTAATCTTCGTGGGGGCGGCGGGGCTTCAGCCCCCGCCGAAATTTTCAGGAAGGTGCTCAGCCTCCCCCGGGAGCCACCCTTGCTCCTAGCAAAGCAATGCCTCTGGCCCAGCCCCAGCCCCCCCCGGGAAATTGGAAAGTCTACACCCTTGCGTCACAGTACCACAAATACTAGCCAAAATACACACACAGTCAAAATTTCAGTTCATATAGAAAACTAGCATGTAGAGGATAAGGTTCAGGCTAACCTGTATTGCCAATTCTCTACATGCTTGGAATGGTTTTTTTTTTTTGGGGGGGGGTCGTGTATGACAGGGAGAATTCAAGCCCACAGCCCCATTTAGAACTCACATGCAGTCCAGGAAGAAAAACATTTCTAATCTGATTCTGCCAGTTGTTCAGACTGGTCCTCGAGTGTATTAGTTGCAGTTCAAGGGTTTGGGCATGTGGTTTTGGGGGGTGTTACAGGACTCCCACCCTAAGCCATTTAAGTCAGGGGTGTCAAACATGCGGCCCGGGGGCTGGATCAGGCCCCCAGAGGGCTTCTATCAGGCTCGCAGTAGAACTGGCTGTCTTCTGCTTCTTCTTCCACTTCTGCTGCTGCTGCGTCATCGTAGGTTTGCAGTTTACAGATAGACACCTGAACAGCATAAGATTGCAACAGCACAGACGTTTTGATGCAATAATCCACAGCAAGAGGTGTCAGTTATCAGACACTGTTAAATAAACAAAATATTGCAAGAGTGCTAATGTTTTAAGCATGTTTTTATTTTAAGTAAAACAACCCCTTTGTGTTTGTGTCCTTTATAAAGTTTATATCTTTGCTACCTGGCATTACCTTTTATGACACACATGGCCCAGCTCGACAAGGTCTCATTTATGTCAGACCCGGCCCTCATAGCAAATGAGTTCGACACCCCTGCTTTAAGTGTTTAAAAATGGGAGATATTTTAAAGGGAGAAATGGACTCTTCCATCCCTAGTGGGCTCAAGTAAGTAGCACTGCCACCCTAAGCAAGTCTACTGTAAATCCTGTTCAGTGCGGCTTACTCTCAGAAAAGTGCGTAAAGAACACCACTGCCAAGGGAAATGCCATTCCGCCCCCGCCCCGCCCCAACAGTGCATACGACTCCTCCTGTTTTTACATTTGTCTCCCGTTTCTCAGTCTGGAGCTTCGAATTTCGGGGAGAAGTTTTCCCGGGTCAAGTTCTCCCCGTCGCTGACCCTGTTTGGTGGGAAGCCCATGGAAGGCTGGATCGCCGTCACCATCAGCGGCTTGGTCACCGTCTCGCTCCTGAAGCCGAACGGGCAGGTCCTGACCTCCACGGAGAGCCTGTGCCGCCTACGTTGCCGGGTGGCCCTGGCCGACATCGCCTTCACGGGCGGGGGCAACATCGTGGTCGCCACCTCGGACGGCAGCAACGCCTCCCCGGTCCAGTTCTACAAGGTCTGCGTCAGCGTGGTCAACGAGAAGTGTAAGATCGACACGGAGATCCTCCCCTCCCTCTTCATGCGCTGCACCACGGATCCGGCCCGGAAGGACAAGTACCCGGCGATCACCCACTTGAAATTCTTTGCCCGGGACATGTCGGAACAGGTTGGGACCTCGCTCTTTTCTCCCTGTCTTATTTTTGGGGTTTAGTTCCCAAAAGAGAAGAAGAGATTTGGGCACTGCCTCCAGCATGGTTTGCTGGAAAAAGGCAAACTCGATCCCCGGAATGGTCAGGAAAGGAAGTGGAAACAAAACAGGCAGTCTCATCAGTGCTAGAAACAATGTGTGTCTATCTTAGCCACTCTAAGGGACATACCAAAGACAAGAAAGTCAGTCAGGAGTATCTTTTAGTTATGCGTTATTGACAATAAAGGGGAGTGCAGACGAACTCAAATTAGCATTCCAAGAATCCCCCATTTATCAGGTCTCACCAGCCGGTAGGCCCTGCCCCTTTTCCTTTACTGGATCCGGAGCTTACAACTCTTTCAGTTCCGCCTACAACACACCATAAAACATGCAACTCCCTCATCATGGATCGTATGTGCATTTAAAATAGCTCATTACGTAAACAAGGCGGGTTAGGTAATATTCATCAGTTGATTAGACATGCGTACTTATTAGAAGAAGAAGAAGAGATTGGATTTATACCCCGCCCTTCACTACCCGAAGGTGTCTCAGAGCAGCTGCTTGCCCAAGGTCATCCAGCAGGTACAACTGGAGGAGTGGGGAATCAAACCCGGTTCTCCCAGATTAGAGTCCACGCACTTAACCACTACGCCAAACTGGCTCTCTTACTAGTGTTTAAAGTAAGTCAAGGCTACTGCTTACCATCCAAATTCTTTTACACACACCCTTCCCACCTTATCTCTAAACTTGTTACTCTGCCTCTGCTTCTCAGAAAGGCCCATAATCATGCCATTGTTCTACACAGTTACAGCAACTGCTTCAGCTCATTTTAACCATTCCCTCCCCTCGTCAGCAATGCTCCCTCTAAGCTGTGGAGACCTGTGAGCAAAAATTCTACTTTGTGAGCTACCGGCATTAAAGTCGTGAGCGAGCGATTTGGCTCCTGCATGAATGAGTTTGCTCTGTGAGCTGGAGGCTAAAAAACAATGTGTGAGCTGGAGGCTAAGAAACTGTGAGCTAGCTCACAATAACTCAACTTAGAGGGAACACTGGTGACAATGTCACTTCCAGGATGCACCTGAAGTGATGTCATCATGTCGGTGACATCTGGGTTATGCTCTACCATTTGGGCCAAAACTCTATGGTAGAAGCCATTTGTACCATTTATTTATTTATTTAGATTTGCTAGGCCGCCCTTCCCTGCAGTAGAGCTCAGGGCGGCTGAGTTAGTGTGAGCTAGCTCACAGTTTTTTAGCCTCCAGCTCACAGATTTTTGCCTCAGCTCAGGAAGGAGGGCTCCAGAGCCAACTGATTTATGCAGTAGCCAACTGGCTCACTCACAACTTTAATGCCACTCAGAAAGCAGATTTTTTTGCTCACTAGACTCCACAGCTTAGAGGGAGCATTGCTTCCGTGTGACGTCATTGGATCAGGGACATCATGTGACATTCCTGCCCCCTCCAGGAACGCCTCCCCAGGTCGGACCTGGCGACCCTTTAGACCATCCAAGATAGAGGTTTATAAAATCATGCCTGGCATTCAGAGAGAGCAGGAAGAAGTTTTTTCCCCTCTCGGTTTTAGAAATGAAGGCCTTGCTAGAATCAGATGTCTTCTTTTTTCCCCCTTTTTCTTTGTACAATAACATTTATTGAATTTTTAGAAAATTTTATAGACATTACAAAAATAAAAGCTGTCGAAAGGCTATCATAACAGACAGGAAGAGTAGCGAATAAACCAAATACTGTGCACTGTAGTGTCAATAACGATAACATTTATAACGAGAAAGCAAGAGATATAAGGTACCATCTGTAGACCTAGCGTATAGTTAAGATATACAAATGCAAACACTGTGAGTCTACTGGAATACATTGATAAGCATTACCATAACCAAAGGTCATCCATTACTTTGGGGATATCTTGTTGACTAGTTAGAAATCCCAAGATAGGAAATCACAGTGAAACAAAATCAGTAGGAGCGGGAATCTTATCAAAACGCGTAAGATTGTTCGAGAGTTTAGCCGTGACATACAAATCCCATAATTTTTTATGCCATTGTGAACGTGTGGGTGTCGTCCTTTTCCAGTGTGTGGCAATGACAGTTTTGGCAGCAAAAAGCATTATAGGCCCCGGTCACACGGAGGATTTGCCGCACTAAAGGCACGAATGTCAGGTGGATTTTCGGGGCACGATCACACCGCAACATCTGGGAAGCGTAGCGCACCCGTGGCCAACCCGTGGCGTCCCGCCAAAGGTGTGCAGTAAAAAAGTACCTCGGAAAGTGTGCTAGTATCCGGAAAACACAGGGCAGGGGCAGGCGTCTGATCGCGGGAGCGCTAATATCCCATGGCATCCGGTGCCCATCCATGTCCCGTCGCAAACTGGATGTTTTTCTTAAGCACATGCGCACAAACACGAAACTGAAATCAGTGCTGCCCCGCGGAACTGCGCGTGCGCACAAATGCTTGCCGCGCCGCTTCTTTGCCACGCTCCAGCATCGCCGTGTGATCACCAGCTAACAGCCTAAGCACGAAGACTCGGGGGACCGTGTGATCGGGCTACCATGAATTTTTTTGCTCTGGGGCGAACAGCCACACCTCCCCCCCACCACGTGATCTGGCCCGTGTGACCGGGGCCATAGAGACCCTTTCTATGATGGTGTTTGAGGCGCCATTAGCAGCCCATCCATTCAAAAACAAGTTTTCCGGTGCGGGGGCGATGTCTAAGTGGGTGACAGATTTGATTTGTCCCAGAACTGCATTCCAGAAAGGGGGAATTTTAGGATAGGATCAGATGTGTTCTTGACCAAAACACGAGGTGAAGTCCCAGTGTGTGTCAAATGGGGAGCCCCTCCTGTTGGTGGCTCTCGAGCTCCGTCGGGACCATCCCCAAGGAATGTGTGCAGAGTTTACGTTAATAGCTTTCCTGCGCCTCTCCTTCCCCAGATTCTGCTCTGCGCCTCCAACCAAAACAACAGCATCGTGGAGTACTGGTCGCTGCGCAAGGAGGGCCTCCCGGTCAACAACATCTTCCAAAAGCTCTCGCCCACAGGTGAGTTTCCTACGCAGCTTCTGCCCGGGCACGGGGGGAGCCCACGGTTGAGAGTTGGCAGGCCTGGAACAAGTCCTGTGGAAACTCGAGCTGCAGTGTTAGAAGAGTCAAACAACAAATATATACACTGTGAAAACCTTATTTATAAGTTAAAGTGTTCTGTATGTTCCATCTTATAAAGTGCATTGTGTATTATTCATAATGTTCTAAAACAGGTATGTATTAATTACATGCAGTATCAACAGTAATAATCAGTTTGTACAATCTAATAGCTACCAGTCAATTTACATCCTGTTAAAAGACATAAATCATGAGTCTAAAAATGATATAATATATCTAATATAACTTGGCTTCATGTCGTTTTCTTACCCCATTAAGCAGCTGACAATCCTAGACGGAGCGCTCCTGTCTTTCTCAAGGCTGTGTTTTGTAGGACCAGCAACAAACATCAATTTTAACTTCAATGTAACCACAAAAGGAAACTTCCCCCTTTAGAAGACTTTCAAGCAAGGAGAAGCGGGTGTACAATTCTAGAAACTCCCGTTGGGGTTGATTGTGTAAAAAGGATGTAAATTGACTGGTAGCTATTAGATTGTACAAACTGATTATTACTGTTGATACTGCATGTAATGAATATATACCTGTTTTAGAACATTATGAATAATACACAATGCACTTTATAAGATGGAACAAATAGAACACATTAACTTATAAAAAGGTTTTTGCAGTGTATATTTGTGTTGTTTGAGCCTCCAGCTAGGGCCTGGGGATCACCTAGAATTACAGCTCATCTCCAAACTACAGAGATCAGTTCCCCTGCAGAAAATAGATGAATTGCAGGATGGACTCCATGACATTGTATCCCACTGAGGTCCCTGTTCTCCCCAAGTGCCACTCCCAAATCTCAAGGAGTTTTCTAACCTGGAGCTGGCAACCCTAACCCCAAATGAACAAATGAATAATTTGCTTACTCTATTCCATTCATATAGTATGGGTTTTTTGGTCACAGAACACTGTTTCACTCTTTGAAATATAAAGGTGAAAGGTAAAGGTCTCCCTTGCTTGAAAGCCCGTCGAATTCGACTCTAGGGGACGGTGCTCATCTCCATTTCCAAGCCAAAGAGCCAGTGCTGTCTGAAGACACCACATTGGCAAAATCATTATTCAGTGGGGATCCTTTTGAATCTGCCCTCAAGCAGGGCGGAGGGGAAAGCCTCACATCTGGCTAATGCGAAGGCTTTCCGAAACTTGTGAGTTATCAAGCTGCGATAAATAGAACATGAGTTGCACGTGATATTTGATAGAATCTGGGGCTCTAAACGTAGGACATCTACCAAGATCTGCCTGTCTCTCCATGTCCATCATCCTCTGCTTTAGGGCTAATTTCACTACATCCCAACCCATACTCAGAACTGCTTGGGAACTCTAAATATTAATTCTTTTGCTTCCAATTACTTCTTTGAAAAACGTTTATTTTTACCTTTTATTTCCTGTTTTATCAAGGGGAAAAAACAACACTTTCCTTTTATTATGGGACAGGAACCTTGATGTGGATTAAAGAGGGGAGGGGGGAGAGGAGTGGAGTGGAGTGGAAGGTCTGGGCTTTGGAACCTTTGAAGGCAGGCCTGTGTGGAAACGACTCTCATTTTCATGCCTACCTCATTTGACATTTTCAATGCTCTCCATTTATTGTCTTGTTCCGCAATCACACCTTTGTCTCCTGCCTTCTTCGCCTCCCTTCCATTCAGGCCTGTCAAAGAGCAAGGCGGCACTTTTCTCAAGATGGGGGAAAATAAAAGATAACAAGACGATTTGGCACAACCAGAGCATGGGTGTCGACCACTCCCCCCTTCTTTTGGGAAGGGGACAGAAACAGCCTGTTACTAGGGAGAGTTCCAGTTTGTGCCCTGCATAATCGTCTCTGCAATGAGGGGTTTTGGAGTGTTCTTTTCAACCAGGTGGCACTTAGGCATCTGCAATTTCCCAAATAGCGCTAATTTTCTGTGAAAAGAGGAAGCGAGGGGCAGGGGAGAACTACCCAGGCTTTGCGCCAAGTGAGATGTCAGGCGGAAAACATAGGAATATTATTGTATTTTATTCGCTGTTGTAGATTTTCCGGGCTGTATGGCCGTGGTCTTGCATTGGTAGGACCTGACGTCAAGACCACAGCCATACAACCCGGAAAATCTACAACAGCTGACGAACTCCGGCCGTGAAAGCCTCCGACATGGAATTCACTGCCACAGGAGGTCGTGGCGTCTACAAGCATGGATGGCTTCAAGAGGGAATTAGATAAACACAAGAGGGGGACCCGCGATACTCGCGGGG
>NW_015173774.1:126302-132915 GCF_001447785.1 Gekko japonicus
GGGGGTCAACAGTGGGAGGGCTTCTAATGTCCTGGCCCCACTGGTGGACCTCCTGATGGCACTGGTATTTCTGGCCACTGTGTGACACAGAGTGTTGGACTGGATGGGCCATTGGCCTGATCCAACATTGACTTCTCTTATGTTCTTATGACAACATATTATTGTATTTTATCTGATATATTTTAATTGTTTTTAATTTTGTATGTTATATTGATGGAACCCGCCCTGAGCCTGCTATGCAGGGAGGGCGGGATCGAAATCTAATAAAATAAAAATGAAACGAATTTCTGTGCCCAGTTCCCGCAGCCCTGGGTGTGCCGAGAGGGGGAAAGATTCTTCTTCGTTAACCCGCTGCCGTTGTTTTCCTTCTCTGAAGTGGGGGACAAGCCGCCGATGATTCTGAAGTGGCGGATCCTCTCGGCCACCAACGACTTGGACCGGGTATCCGCCGTGGCCTTGCCCAAGCTGCCCATCTCCTTGACCAACACGGACTTGAAAGTGGCGAGCGACACCAAGTTCTTCCCTGGGTTGGGTGAGGAAGCTTTTTTATTGGTAACTTTATTTTTTAAATAGGGTTTTTTTGGGGGGGGAGAAGAAGAGAAGAAGAGATTGGATTGATACCCCCTCCCTTCACTACCCAAGAGAGTCTCAGAGCGGCTTGCAAACTCCTTTCCCTGCCCCTCCCCACAACAGACACCCTATGAGGTAAAAGAGGAAGAAGAGATTGGATTTATACCCCGCCCTTCACTACCCAAAGGAGGCTCAGAGCGGCTCACAAACTCCTTTCCCTTCCCCTCCCCACAACAGACACCCTGTGAGGCGGGTGGGGCTGAGAGCTCTGACACAAACTAATTGATACCCCCTCCCTTCACTACCCAAGAGAGTCTCAGAGCGGCTTACAAACTCCTTTCCCTTCCCCTCCCCACAACAGACACCCTGTGAGGTAAAAGAGGAAGAAGAGATTGGATTTATACCCCGCCCTTCACTATCCAAAGGAGTCTCAGAGCGGCTTACAAACTCCTTTCCCTTCCCCGCCCTACAACAGACACCCTGGGAGGTAAAAGAGGAAGAAGAGATTGGATTTATACCCCACCCTTCACTACCCAAAGGAGTCTCAGAGCGGCTTATAAACTCCTTTCCCTTCCCCTCCCCACAACAGACACCCTGTGAGGGAGGTGGGGCTGAGAGAGCTCCGACAGAAACTGCTCTTTTTCAAGAACAGCTCTTATCAGAACTATGGCTTGCCCACAGTCATCCAGCAGATGCAAGTGGAGGAGTGGGGAATCAAACCCGGTTCTCCCAGATTACAGTCCGCGCACTTAACCACTACACCAAACTGGCTCTCTAGCAGCTTGTTGGCTGAGCATTTCTGTCGCGTGCAGAAGGCCCCAGAGCCAATCCACGGCAGCTCCAGTTTAAAAGGATTCCAGGAGGGTGCTCCGAAGGATGTTTCTCTGCTAGAGTCCCTGCAGAGCTGCTGCCAATCAGAGCAGACCCTGTTGAAGTCTGCTGATTCTAGGGCAGCGTGGAAGGAGGGACATTCCCTCCTGTGGCTTGAGAGACTGTATGGAGCCAGGTAGAGCCTGATTGGTTCCCTGTGTCACCTGATTCATCCTGACTTGGTCGCTGCAATACCTCTGTCTGGCCATCTACAGTAGTGGCACTGCAGAGATTAAATGCGGCCACTGTGGGTTTTGCACGTAGCAGGCCCACTGCTGGAACCCCAGCTTCAGGAAGAAGAAGAAGAAGAGATTGGATTTATACTCCGCCCTTCACTTGGAGTCTCAGAGCGGCTTACAAACTCCTTTCCCTTCCCCTCCCCACAACAGACACCCTGGGAGGTGGGTGGGGCTGAGAGAACTCTGACACAAACTGCTCTTTTTCAAGGACAGCTCTTATCAGAACTACGGCTTGCCCCAGGTCACATCAGCAGGTGCAAGTGGAGGAGTGGGGAATCAAACCTGGTTCTCCCAGATTAGAGTCCGCACACTTAACCACTACACCAAACTGGCCCCCTGTGTCTTAAAAAGCAGCTCGTTTTCATTTTCCGATTATATAAACAGAGGACCCATGAGGACTCGAGGGGGGGGGAACTTAACATTGTAATTTCCTCTTTCCATTTTGTTGTTCTTCTTTACTTCCCCCAGGCAATGGCCATTGCCTTTCCTTCTCTTGCACTCGCTTTACCTACCTTTTTATCTCCCCTTCCATCTTCAGCTTCTGCTCTCCCCACTGCCTCACAAACTCATCTTTCTGCTCCCTCCCACCTCTCCAGCTTTTCCTTTTGACCTTTTTTTGCTCTTCCTGCCTCCAGCTTTACCTGCCTTCCTTACCTCCTCTAATGTGTTTTAGTCTGTCTGTTTCCCCTCCCCTGTGCTGACTAGGGATGGGCACACGAGTGTAAGTTCATGATAAATTTTGACCGGATTGTGGTTCAAGAACCGAAGTTTGCGAACCAAAGAGCCCCTACAAACTTCCACCAATTTTGAGGCAGTTCATCGCGCTTCTTGAAGAGCAGAAAGCAGGAGTTTAAAGGACCCTTCCTTACCTTCTCTAATGTGTTTTAGTCCCCTCCCTTGTGCTGACTAGGGATGGGCACAGACCGGCTCACAAGTGTAAGTTCATGATAAATTTTGACCGGTTCGTGATTCAAGAACCAAAGTTTGCGAACCAAAGAGCCCCTACAAACTTCCACCAATTTTTGAGGCAGTTCATCGCGCTTCTTGAAGAGCAGAAAGCAGGAGTTTAAAGGGCTTGGAGCCATTTTAAAACCCCTGCTTTCTGCTCTTCACCAAAACCAGCTGAGCAGTGGGGAGCAGAAAGCAGGGGGTTTAACCTTTCTACTCCCTGTCACTTTTGGCAGAAAGCAGGGGCCACAAACTGCTACAAACTGGTTTGGTGCCCAAACCAACTCCCGGCCAAACCATGAACCGAACGAACCGCATTTTGCAGTGCCCATCCCTAGTGCTGACACTGACCGAGGTTTGATAGCCTCAGCAGTGTTGGGAGTTGCCTAGACAATGATGGAATGGCCTCTGAGGTCTCACAACATAATCTCACCAGATCTTGGTGGCATTATTTTATGAAAGAAGCAGGCATTGCTTCTGTGATTGCATGTGTTTCTGACCCCTGAATGTTTGTTTTGGTTTCCCTCCCAAGTTTGTATAAAAATACTCCCTATCTGTAATATAGCCCCATTGTGCACATTTTTTGATCCACACTCTGAGGCCGTTGTTCAGAATTAGTTGTAATGAAGAAGGGGAGGAGGAGGGGGAGGGATTTATACCCCACCCTTCACTACACGAAGGAGTCTCAGAGCGGCTTACAATCTCCTTTCCCTTCCCCTCCCCACAACAGAGAACATGTGAGGTAGGTGGGGCTGACAGAGCTCTTTCGAGGACGGCTCCTGAGAGAAGTTGCGACAGACCCAAAGTCACACCAATTGCTGCATGTGGAGGAGTGGGGAAATCAAACCCGGTTCTCCCAGATTAGAGTCCGTGCTCCTAACCAGAACACCAGACTGGCTCATTGGGGACACTGTTTTTCAAAACAACCTTTTGCCCCCAAGTCCCCATCCTTCCACTCTCTTTTCTTGGCAGGACTCGCTCTCGCTTTCCACGATGGCAGTGTTCACATCATCCACCGCCTCACATTGCAGACCATGGCGGTTTCCTACGGCACTCAGCGCCCAGTTGATGAGCAGGCCATCAAGAGGCAGCGGACAGCCGGTCCCTCCGTCCACTTCAAAGCCGTGCAGATGTCCTGGACATCGCTGGCACTGGTTGGGATCGACAGCCACGGCAAGGTGAGCCAGAGGCCAGGAATTGCGAAGAAAGCACATGGTGGTCTCCCTCAGCCATGAGTCACAGGCAACCCTTGGAGGTGTTTAGTAAAATGTGGCTTTGGGACCCACTCTCTGGAGTCACCTAATTCCCTGGACACTGATGTGTTTTCCTCCTTCAAACAGGGATCCTAGGGGCATAGCCAGCAAGGGACCTGTGCAAATTCTCTGTGCCATTCCGGTTTAGCAACAGAGGCAAGCAGAAGCGCAAGCACTCTGGCCTTGATTCTAAGCAAGAAGAATCAGACCATTTTAGACCCAAGTTCCAGCATGAGAGTCTAACCACGGAGTCCTTTTTAATTAAGTGCACATGAGCTGCGAGTTCTCAGGATGCTGCTAATGATCCTTTTCTTCGGTCCCAGCTGAGCATGCTCCGGATCTCCCCCTCCATGGGCCACGTCCTGGATATGAACATGTCTCTCCGCCACTTACTCTTCTTGCTGGAGTACTGCATGGTCACCGGCTACGACTGGTGGGACATCTTGCTTCACGTCCAGCCCGGGATGGTCCAGAACCTGGTAGAGAAACTGCACGAGGAATACATGCGCCAGAACGCAGCCCTGCAGCAGGTGAGGCTGCAAGTTCAAATCCTACCCTCCCCGGCGTCAAAGGTTAATTCAGTTTTCTGCCGTTCCTCTAACCATCTTGGACATCAGCGCAATAGGCAGGATAGAGATTATTTTCTAAATCAACTGTTCTGCCCCCTGCAGTTTCCCATCAGAGCTCCTTAGGGTTAACTGAACAGCTCCTATGTTCGTTGTTGGCTTCACTTATTAAACAGCATTTAAAATATACCTCTGAGGACGCAGCTCTCAACTGGTGTGAAATTGCTCTGAGACTGATTTAATCGTCATCATTCTTCAAAGGGGGTGGGGGGACTGGGAAGATAGTGCTGTGATGACGCTCAACTTTTGTTCTTTGGTCAGAAAGCGCATTTGCAAAGCTGTGCCTCCCAGGTGGGTAGCCATGTTGGTCAGCACTAAAAGAGCAAGGTTTGAGTCCCATAGGACCTTAGGGACCAACAAGATTTCCAAGGTACAAGACTCAGAGCTCCCTTCATTTAGGGACCTTTGACTCTCAGAAGCATATATCCTGGAAATCCTGTTGGTCTAACCCAGGGGTGTCAAACATGTGGCCCGGGGGCCGGATCAGGCCCCCGGAGGGCTTCTGTCAGGCTTGCAGTGGAACGGGCTGCCTTCTGCTTCTTCTTCCAGTTCTGCTGCTGCTGCGTCATCGTAAGTTTGCAGCTTACAGATAAACACCCAAATAGCATACTCAAGATTGCAATAGCACAGACATTTGGATGCGATCATTCAGAGCAAGAGGCGTCAGTTTCAGACGCTGTTCAATAAACAAAATACTGCAAGAGTGCCATATGTTTTAAACATGTCTTTATTTTAAGTTTAAAAAAAACCCTTTGTGTTTGCGTCCTTTATAAAGTTTATATATCTCCGCTACCTGGCATTACATTTTAGGACACACATGGCCCGGCCCGACAAGGTCTCATTTATGTCAGATCCGGCCCTCATAGCAAATGAGTTCGACACCCCTGGTCTAATCAAACTCGAATCTTGCTCCTACATTACGTGAACACACAAAGCCGCCTTATACCGCATCAGACCCTGGGTCCATCAAAGTCAGTATTATCTACTCAAGACGGGCAGCAGCTCTCCAGGGTCTCAGGCAGGGGTCCTTCCCATCACCTCCTACCTAATCCTTTTAAATGGAAATGCTAGGAACTGGACTGGGGACCTTCTCAACCCCAAGCGGATGCTCTGCCACTGAGCCACGGGACTCCTTTCTACGTTTCCCAGTGTTCTTTTGTTAGGAGCTCTATACACCCTGGGGCTTCCAGCATGTGCAGCAGAGGTATCCAGGGGTCATTTCGTAGAAAGAGAGGTGCAGGAGCTCATTAGCCTAACTCATTTGCATATACCACACCCACTGACCTCACCGGAAGTGTGTCAGAAGGCAACACCCACCGCTCAGGCTCCACTGGACTGTTTTGGATTGCTAGCTATTGGGGGGGGGGATGCAGATCTGGCCTCGCAGAGGAGGGAGAGCTTGTCCCTGAATAAAACCTGGTCTTAAAGGTGCCAATGGACTGTTTTGGGCTGGGGGGGGGGCTCTGCAACTTACCTTGCTGTTTTTTGCTCTGACTGAGGGCTGCTGGGAGCGGGGTGGGGCTTGTTGCATGTGCCCGCCCCCTGGGCTCTTTACTGCCGGAGCTCGCTCCTGTGCGCTCCAGCAGGAAATGACCCCTGGAGGTATCCATTGGAAGGGACAGGATGTTTTTTTGAGATGTGCCCCCACGTGAAAAAAAATGTCTTGCGGACCACGCTTTGCTCGGCAGGTGCTCTCCACGCGCATCATCGCCATGAAGGCCTCCTTGTGCAAGCTGTCCTCCGCCACGGTGGCCCGCGTGTGCGACTACCACGCCAAGCTCTTCCTGATCGCCATCAGCTGCACCTTGAAGTCGCTCCTCCGCCCCCCGGTCCTGAACACCCCCGACAAGAGCCCCGGGGACCGGCTCACCGAGATCTGCTCCAAAATCACCGATGTTGGTGCGTTCACGGTAACGGGGGGGGCTGGGTCGTTGGAACGGGATTCGGGGACCCCGGGTTGGAACCCGTCTCGTGGGGCGATTCCAAACCAGTCGCAGACTCCTTGATAGAGCCAGCTTCCTTTCATCCGTCCTGACTCATCGGCAGCGCCCCCCCCCCTTTGTTAAAAGCCTACGTGGTGAGAACCAGCGTGGTGTGGTGGTTAAAA